>NC_136262.1:81948710-82033784 GCF_964187855.1 Myxine glutinosa
TGTTTTATTGTCCAACTGTGCCAAAAAATGTAGAAAGATAGTGAAACCGCTTGCTCCGTTAGACCCCCTAGTAAAAACGCGTCTGTCTGTCCTTGACCAAAAGCCAACATGGAAGATAAGTTTTGAGAATGTCACGGTGCTCTTTCTCCCTCCCGCATCTTGCCCTTTGCTCATGCCAAAGAAGATAGGACAAGGGTGGGGGTACTGGTCAACGTTTCCCCCATTGTGTATTATACTGCTGAAACTTGCCAAAATTAGCGGAGATTTTTATCACACTCTGCAAGTATATAAGGAAGTTCTTTCTGTAAGGAACTCAGGAGTGTATGTGGCCATGCTGTTCGTCTGTGAATGGTATGACTCTTACACCCTCCACAGCGCTGTGATATTGGTTCATCATTAAATCTTGTTATCTCTTGAACTCAAGGTGTGGAACATGGTTCTATTCTCGACAGTTTTGGTGTCAGAAGTGGGATCCAACTCTGAGCGATATTTGGGAGGCAGACCCTGTGGGGACTCAGCGGAGAGGCTGGCCAGCACTGATTCGATTAACGTGAGTTTTCATACTGAGGGGTCTTTCCAAATTGAGCTCCGTTCACTCACTCAGGCTGTCTGTCTTCCATTTCGTCGTTCCGTGCTTGGATCACGAACAAATTGGAATCTGGTGTGTAAGTACAGGCCTATTTGGCTCGGGTAACAAGTTGTCTATTGATGAACCAAGAAATGGGGGTCAGTTAGCAAAAAGGGGGGACTTCTTGGTAAAGCCAAGAACTTCCCAGGCAGGGCAGTCTACAGACAAGATGGAGTTGATGGGGTTGATAGTAACCAGAGAAAGTATTGGCTGCGGGCTAACGAGGACCCAAGGAGGATGGCCAGGATAAGTGTTAAGCTAAGTTAAGAAGGGAGAACCCCTTTAGGAAAGCCCTGGCATGGGTGATAAGTTAGACAAGTTAGAAGCGCTATACAAGCATTGACCGCGAGTTAGCGCCGCGGGAGGACCGGATTAGGGAAATATCGGCGCGGTAAACTAAAAGGCAGGATTTTTCGGTGGATGGCCTCGGGGCGCTTCCTTGCGCCTTGTACGCATCACGAGCTGCTTCTTGCAAATGGGGGTCGTGCTGCCGTGCGCTGGGAGCGACCGCCTGGGCGCATGGACGGGAAAATGTTCCGTGCACGTTAATTAAATATCTTAAGGGAGATTAAGGTATGTCGGAGTAATACTCAATCTGAAGTAAAAACTAGGATGATTTGAGTTCTGGAGACGGAGTGCGTGTATTCGACGCATTCGGGTGGCCGAGTCAGGCGAATAAAGGATTAAAATGAGCCAGGTAAGATGCGGCTGGTTGCACCTTTATAAGGATATGGAAGAATAAGGATAAGAATGGGTAATAGATATTGGTGTTAAGAATACTCCGGCGTGAGTACTGTGTTAAGAGAAGGGTATTACAGATCGGGGGGCGGCCCGATCTTCGACCCGCTGGAGGGACTAGCCCAAGGAAGGTAGGACGATGAGTATTTTAAGTTAAGCTACGCACTGGATGTGTGTATCTGATAAACCCCCCCCCCCCCCTCAAGGCCTTCTTTGTCCTGTCTCAGGATTTAAGGCATGCACATCCGGTGCAGTTTTTACCCAAAGGAAGAAGTTCTGACAATATGCTATAGGCAGGTCAAGTATTAGCTCTTTCTGGACAAAAGATGAGGTTAGATCTGGAGAAATAAAACAGAGAGGATTATAATGTACGAGGTGTGTGGAATCCAGCTGTGAACACGCGAGCCGAGACATGCAGGCAGGTTACCGGGGCAACGGAGTAGCTGCCTCGCGGGGAACAGCGAGGTGGGACAGAATCGAGACAGGAATGCGGACCATGCTGTGCACAAGCAGGGGACGCATTCGTGTGTGTGAACAATGCGAGTGATGAGGTAGCTTGAAGTGATGTGTTGGAGTGAGCACATGTATGTTGTGTGCTGAGTGGGAAGCGTTTTGTTTTGTATCTCAAGGGAGATATTGGTTATTTCTTATATGTGGAAATAGGAAATGTTTATGTGATTTTTGGAGAAGGATAAATTAAACTGGAATCAGAAAAGCGCAGGTACCAGATAGGAGAAAGGCAGGAGAAGTGCTGAGACATCACAGTAAGGGGCCAGGTAAGTTCACAGGTAGGTAGGATTGGAGTGTGCATGAATTTATACTGTATTGTATGGAGAATGAAGGGTCAGTCACATGGTATGTGTATATAAGGAAATGAATGATCTGTCATTGCAGCGTGTATTTGTGTTTATTGTGTGTGTGTCATTGATGTGTGTCATTGATTGACAAGGGGTTCCCCAAATTGCCTGCAGGCGTTGGGCAATCCGGATGAGTAAAATTGGCAGGGAATAATGAGTATGTTATGGAGAGCATGTGTAGACAGGGCTTTAAAACAAGTGTTCAATTACATCCCCACATTAACGGCTCTCCAGATGTAGCAAGGGAGAATGGGAGTGAAAGTCAAAAATGATAGGCTGTCAACCGACTGGGTGTTTATTCAACGGCATGGCCGGGGCTTGTATTTGGCCGACTTGGGATGGCAGAATGCGTTGAATGAAGGCAAGAATGACATGTGATGCTGGCGTGAGTCCAATCGGAAGGATGGATGGTTATGGTTTCACCCGGTCTGTTTATCTGTCTGTCTGTCGGGACACGGAGCTCTTGGGGAGAGCCAGGATGGGTTGGGGTGACCAAGATGAATGTGGACAATATATTAATTGTTTGCCATTGTGAAAATTTGCCCTCGATTTGGAACGAAGACATATGGCATTTGCTGTCCGGCTCATTGATACTCCTATGTGATGCGGGGTATGTGTGTGGTGATGGTGGAGCGGGTGCGAGGATGCACGCTTGGATTAAAACATGTATTTAATTATCTGAGGATGTGTGCCGAGGTACAGTGTGGATCAATTAAGGGAGAGGGCACTTTGACTTTGTACATCCGTGGACTTTGCCATGCGTGTGAAAGCGCAAGTCGATGATAATAATGTCTTGTCCAGCACAATATTTTCGCAACTATGGAATGTGCTCGAATTCCATGTTGGTGCAATACGAGTGTGATTCCCGCCATGCATGCCGCGAGAGATACATTGTTTGTGATGGGACTGTGGCGAAAGGTTGGATAGCAATGTGTAGAATATAAGATGCGTCGGTACATTTGTGTTGATCGATGCGCCGAAAAAGAAGTTGGAGGCGTGATGGAGTTGCAGGTGCGGACCAAAGCGGTGTCTACTGGGGGTCGAATGTCACTCCCTCAGTGTCTGCAGACTTGTCGTTCGGCAGTGTCGAAAGACAGGTTCGATTGTCGGTCTGTCTGCTTGATTTTCGGGTGTCACTCTGAGTATATGGTATATACTCTGAGTATATGGTCGTTTTCTGTTTTGTGCTTTAATGGTGGTTGATTTGACTTCCCTGAAAGGGGGACAATAAATATTTGGTGTTAGCTGTTGTCATTTCGGATGTTTGCAGTTGTAATGAGGAGCCAGTCTGTCTGTCCGACTGGGTGTGTCTGACTGCGTCTGCAGATATGGATCAAGGAGAAGCAGTGTCTGCGGTGTCTGTTATGGTGTCGAATGTCATTCACTGTGTCTGCTGACGTGTCGTGTGACTATGGTGACTATGATAGTGTGTCCTGGCGGGAAGAATCGTGGCAGCCTACAGATTTGAATGGAATGGCCTCTGTGAGACCATCCTGTTAGTACGTTGGGGGGTTCGTCTGTCTGTCTGTCTGTGAATGGAAACTCAGAAAATTGAACTGGACTTCGACAGAAGGCAGGTGGGTGGTCACCTGCTGTGAATTGTGGTGGAACATTTGTGATGTCCCCTAATACGAGGGGACGAATTGGTTTGTAAATGTGTTGTGCAGGTACTTTCTCTGTAGGTAGCCAAATTCTACCTGGGGTAAGTCAAGGTGGAGGGGAGTTGTCTCTGATGCCTTGCTCCACGGGGCAGTACTATTGTTGTCAAGTCTCATGTAACCTTGGTTAACGTATATCTACGGACAAGAGCTGCACTTTATTTTAGTAAGTGACTGGGAAAGTTTGTTTTAAAAGGTGCCAGTGGAGTTGTTTAGAGTTATGGAGGTCACAGCTCGCTGGAACCTCTTTGTTTATGTTTGGCTGACTTACACTGGCTAGTGTATGGGAAAAAGGGGGACTGAAACTGCTTTGAATTTGCAGCCTGGCGGACAAGAGCTGTGCTTGGGAAGGTTAGAATCCAGCATTTTGCAGCCCTGAGCAGAGGGGATTGCCCATTGGGCATGTTTAGGATTTAACAGAGTGGTGGAGTTCTGTGGAAATATGAATCCAATGTTTGATGTATACTGGTCGGTGTGCTCTGACTTCGAAGGAAGATGATACGATTATTTCAGATTTATCACAGTTAAGTTTGAGAAAGTTGATTTGAAGCCAGGATTTATTTCAGTGATGCAGTCCGTCAGGATAGAGTTGAGCAGTGGATTTGTGTCTGTCAAAGGTAGGATTTGAACCAAGAAAGGGCGGTGCCGGTAATGTTAAAGGTGCGATTCCAGGAAGGGCCAATTAGGCACTTTGAAGTGATTTACATCGGAATGCATCTCTTGGAGGACTCCCGCTGTTCAAGGAAGGAAAGGTGTGAAATAGTGACGTCATCCTCGCTGGAAATGTGGTTGGGAATGGCAGGATTGACGCGAGAGTCACAGTGGGTGAAAAAATTGACCAACATGAGACTTAGGTCTATTTCAATAAATAGATCAGGTTATTTTCCTTTTATTATTTGTTTATTGGGCAGCTATTGGGCCAGAGGCTAAAACAGGTGTCTGCAACAGGTGCATGGGATGCTAAGAGAGGTATTAGAGGACATTGGATTGACTTTAAATTGAAATGAAAATTGAAAGGGTGGATTAGGAAAATGAGTTTGTTCAAATAATCGTGGCATCTGTGGGATGCAACAATTTTGTGCCAGAATAGTGTATGGGGAACCGTCATCTGGGAAGCGTCGTTAAATGGCAGTAGGTTTAGACAGGTATTGAAAGGGTTCGTGCAATGTCATTTTGGGCACCACTCGACACAAGAGTGGTAGAGAGCTGAAGTGAATTCTGCCAATATGGTGCAATAGGGTGACAACTGAGTTTTGTTTGGAAAACTATTTGTTTGCAATCTTGGTTCGTACATAAGCTGGCAAAGAGATTATGCCAGTCTGAGGGAGTTTGTGTCCTTTGGATGGGAGCTGGAGCCTTGTAGGGTTGGGGCTTGTGGCTCGCCATTGTCTGTCTGCCAGTTATGGTGGGCAGAGGGAAGAGGGAGTGATACTGCTCTGGCCTCTTGCTTGGCAGAATTGAGTATTGCTGGTTTTACCCCTGTTCAAAATTGAGCTCTCGAGAGCTGATTAACATTAGGATGCATCTCTCAAGGGACCCCTGGGTGGTCTCGAGAGCTGAGGTGTGAAATATGATGACGTTGTCTTGTGGACACTTTGTGAGTGGCTAGACACGCGCCTGAAAGGGGAAATTGTATTCATAACTCATGTGGGTTGTGTCTGAAGGAAAGGTTTGGGAGGAAGTGTGAAGAAGGTCGTGGAAAGTGCAAAGATGATTGGATTGGAAAGTCGACTCAGATGGATTATTTGTCAATGACAGGTGACTGCAGGAATTGTTGAGGAAGTGGAGGAAAAGGTTATAAAAAGTTAATGGAAAAGACAGGAAATAAAGGAAAGTGGTTAGTTATGGACTGTTGTTTTGTGATAAGAAGGTGATACAAGGGGTTGGCTTGCACTGGGGGGGACCAATGAATGTAAAGTTGTGTATTTCGTTTAAAAACGTTGTGTTAGATTGCTACATGCAGAATGACCCCAATCGAGGAGGTGATTGGGGGCTGGTGAAGATTGGATCACGGCTCTGCAGACCAGGTGAACAGAACTCCACCAGGTATGTGGGAATCACATCAATTGAATTATTGCTCAAAGGGAGGTGATAGAGCAAAATGAAGAAAATTGTCATGGGGACCGCAAGGCTAACCCCCGCTCTTGCAGGGAAATGGCTTTGGGAGGCTAGTTGTTGTTGTTTTAGTAGACTCTAGGTTCTAAAACCTAAGGCAAAATGCACAGGAGGGTAAAGTTGGTGATTGCGGATGGAGATTAGCTAGAGAACTTGGAGACGATTTCGTTATTTTTCAGATAATTTTTCCAGTGGGTTTATACTGGTGTGAAATTCGCGTATCTAGGAAGGAAGGGAAAAAATGTCCAGGTATTGATAGGATAACAGTGAAATTTTGAAGGGGAGAATACCGATTATTTCCATTGACCAAATGGGGGGGGGAAATGGTTGGTAAATCATGTATTATTAGATGTAGGGAAGATGATTAAAAGGAAGGTATTTTCGGAAATTGGTGAAAGTAAATATGGCATTTAAATTTCCAGACACGACACAGGAAATGCGGCTATGAATAAGCCAACCATCTGAGAGATAAGGTAACTAAATGCCAATTGGTGGGACGGGGGGCTAGGAATTTGACCATGGTGTGTGTAAGAAAGTATTTTTCAGGATGGACGATGAAGAAACCGCCGTCGGAAGACCATAATCTTGACCACAGAGGCCGTCGACCTGAATGGGTCCTACAACAAAGCAGATGTGACCGGCGCTTCAGAAGATTGTATTGATTTTTGTGATGACTGTGATACTTGTGTGGTAAACCCCTTGCGTGTACTGGCTAACGCCTCTTATGTATTACAAGCTCACAGCTGTACACCCCCTTCCGACCCAACTATGGATCTGATTGCGACGCTGGGTCTGGCAGTCGAGGGACCCGACATGGATATCCTAGACCCGCAAGCCGACCAGGCGTCCATGGGAGACTTTGACATAAAAGGAAGTCCCTCTCTTTGCTTCAAATGTTTCGGATCTCTTTGCTTCAAGTAATTCAGATTTTAACGCTCTGTACCCTGACCAGGAACATGAGACACAAGATACTGACAACATTATGTATTCCCCAGAACAGCAGCACGTGAGAGATCTCATGGGCATGATCGTTGATTAACTTCGAAGATTTGCAAAGACCGCATCTGCAAAGGGTGGGGGGAGCAAGTTCCGCAGGGGAGGTGATGGCCCCCTGGCGGAGCAGAACCTCATCTGGACCAGAGGCCTTCGTTGTGGATCCGAAACGTTAATAGACTTTCATGTTCTGAGTCTTCATGTTCCAAACACGCACAACATGACACCTTTCAAACATGCATGCAAGGTACTTTATGTGCGTGGCATGCCCTTGGAGGACACACATACAACACTCAATAAAGCCCGATGTGGCCACATATAACACTATACTCTTTTGCTTTGCAAATAAAGCCGATGTGGCCTGGTCTCTGTGATACGTAGTCTCGTAGAGACCAAATGGGGGAATGTCGAGATCATGCCTTTTATTGTGCCTTATGTAATTGTGGTTTGCATTTAATAATGGTTGCTTTGTGAAAAGGATTAAGCTTACTATGTTCCCTCTTGTTTTGAACTATGTTTTATTGTCCAACTGTGCCAAAAAATGTAGAAAGATAGTGAAACCGCTTGCTCCGTTAGACCCCCTAGTAAAAACGCGTCTGTCTGTCCTTGACCAAAAGCCAACATGGAAGATAAGTTTTGAGAATGTCACGGTGCTCTTTCTCCCTCCCGCATCTTGCCCTTTGCTCATGCCAAAGAAGATAGGACAAGGGTGGGGGTACTGGTCAACGTTTCCCCCATTGTGTATTATACTGCTGAAACTTGCCAAAATTAGCGGAGATTTTTATCACACTCTGCAAGTATATAAGGAAGTTCTTTCTGTAAGGAACTCAGGAGTGTATGTGGCCATGCTGTTCGTCTGTGAATGGTATGACTCTTACACCCTCCACAGCGCTGTGATATTGGTTCATCATTAAATCTTGTTATCTCTTGAACTCAAGGTGTGGAACATGGTTCTATTCTCGACATATATATATATATATATATATATATATATATATATATATATATATATATACACACACACACACACACACACACACACATATATATAGATAGGGTGGTCCAGAAACCCTGGGCACATTTTGAAGAACGATACCTGCAACAAACAACTACGTTTATTGTTGTTCTTTGGTGAAAAACAAAACATGGCCTTAAAAAAACGCTCTAGCAGGGAAAATGGTCTTAAAATGCCTGTTGTATTTTAGTTATGGAGGTAAAATAAATTATGAAAACTAAATTATAATTTTGCATTAATTATTTTTTATTCAACAAAGACTTGCAAATGTTTAAGGATATCTGACCTTGAAACGGCGATCATACTTCTTGACAGTATCGGCAAACTCAACGCGTTCTCGCTTGTTGAGGAACTGACGCAGCTCCGGCCTCTCCTCGAGGCCCAGATAATCCCCAACAAAGTTACGGTTAATGCTGTTCCGTCTGCGCTCCTTCTTGTTCAGTAGGATGTTAGACGCTATAAACAAGGCACAAGCATGAAAAACAAGTTTGGCTTTAAAAAAACATCGTAATCAAACCAGAACTAACTTGTATATGGACATCCCAGCAAAATGAATGTGGGAGAGTAGGTATGCACATTATTATGGACTCGATGATATTAACACATTATGGAAAAAGGTGAAAAATGATAGTGTGATTTAGGTTTAACATCACAAATTTGGATTTGTTCTGTAATTTTGTAATATGCATGTCATTAACATCTGCGTACAGTTGTGTTTGTGCGCTTCCCCTTCTCTCCCCATCTTGTTTTCCGCTCCCTCTTTTTATATATTTTGTTTGTCTGGTTGATTTGTTTGTGAAGTAAATGTTAGCTCTTTCACGAGCCTCGATTCAGTATACAAAAAAAAACCGATGAATAACACGATTATTTTTGATGGATTGATATTAAAACCATTACACATTTAGAATCCTCCTAAACAGCATCATTTTATCGGTACAGTTATAGTTCTTAAATAAAGTCCATCTATATTTAACTTCTCAACAACCTATGTCAATGTTTGTAAGGTGTTTTGGAACTCAATTCCTAAATTATTTATGGGTGAGCTGTTTCACAATTCATCAACCATCCATTTGATGGCTTCCCAATTCCTACGTCGATTTATAAATATAGATATATAGCATAGACTACTGCAGTGGTTGTACAACTTTTTTTCAACAGGGACCGGCATAAATGACCGCGGACCGCCAATAAGGAAAAACGTAAATATTATATAAATGTCTGAAGACTCGTCGTTCTACTCATTGTCATTGCCGGTAAAAAAAATATGTATTAAAAAAAAAAAAAAAACACCTTTAGAGGCCATTTTTCCCCGCAAGCGGGGGTTGGCCTTTTTCGGGAACTGTGGTTGTTGTTGTTTTTCGGTCCCCTTTTTGAAGCAATGTTTTACGGCCGGATGCCCTTCCTGACGCCAACCCTTTTTGCCGCCTTTAACGACAAACAGGGAATTACCAGTGAACTGGTACTCAATTAGCCGACCTCGGAAGGATGACAGGCTGAGTCAACCCCCCTGGCGTTAATTCAGCGATTGACCGGGATTCGAACCCAGGATCCTAGGATCCTAAGCCGGCACCCTAGCCGCTAGCCCAACACCAGGGTTATATGTATAATTGTATAATTGTATAAAAAAAAAAAGTATAATTATATTATATTCGCATTGCCACTCCATGAGCCATCATGGCGCATAAAAACAGATCAAACCTTAGGCTTGGTGGGAGGCTCAAAGCAGGTTATGCGCTGGCGTGTAAAAAAATATATACACATGGAAAGTATAACTGGAACCGCTCGCTGCATATTCACAAACATACACGGTATGAAGGGGAACTGTTTCCGATCACTACCATACGTAAGTTCTACTACGGTACTCAATGTTTTCTTTAACAGTAAATTACAAAAGGATTGTTGAGTTAGTGATGCCACTTTAGGTTGACAAAACTACAGGTTCCATCTCAATCACGTCAAAATTAATAATGAAATGCCATATAAAATACATGTTCCAATCGAAACAATTACGCCCCCTGCCCCCTCAACATGTAGCCAATGGGGTCAACAGATGCTCAGTGTACTTGAGAGCACTTAAAATCCCAAAGCTTCCAGGCCTCTGAAATGGGCCCTGGATGCCACACCTTGATAGCTTCGCACTCGCAGCATCTAGGTGAGTATGCACCCTGTTCCCTTCCCTTTCAAAAAATCCTGGATTCGACCCTGGAGTAAATGATACGTATGTACAATTGCTCCATTATATATGGATTTGTTGGGTGTCGCTAATGGGTGAGTGGCAGTAAAGAATTTTTTTTCTGGCATTACTCCACGGACCGGCAGCTTTACTTCTGCGGACCCAGCGGTTAGAATCTGTGGAGGAGAGGATCTTCGCAAAGTCAAAGGATCGCACAAAACTATCACATTGTTTCTATTTCCTAGGGTATCAAGGGATAGATGAGCCTTGAGGAGCTCTCAGTGTTTTGGTTCCTCTTTAAGTTTACTCATTGTCATGTTGTTTGTTTTGCAATTTAATGTATCATATTTTAATGTTGTTTGAAACCAAACTACATTTACTCTGAAACCTTAATTGGTTAAACAGAGTAGCTATTTGTTTCCCCAATTGTGCATCTGTCTGTACAGTATATTGTAACAATACATGCATATTGAAAGGGTGTTCAAATGTTGGCACAAAAATGAAGCCATTTGGCCTGACATGTTCATGTCATTTGGCCTGACCTGACATTTTGTATTGATTCACATCTTAAATATCAGCTCTGGAAAGTATTTTTCATTTTAATTGTGCTGTGTATGCACATTCTTAGGAAAATACACTTTACATTAGTATAAGGCAGCAGTTTCTTTTTGGTTTTTTTTGTGTACAAGATCGAGGCTCGTGTAAGAGCTAACATTAATCACATAAAAACAAACTGACACATAAAACATGAGATAAATGGAGCGGGAGACAAGATGGGGAGAGGGAGGGAAGCACACAAGTACAACAGCAGAGAAACAGGGACATCAGTAGACCTGTGGGAGGGAGAGGCCTTGGGGGGGCGGCATGAGAAGTGGGGGGGGAGGGGTGGAAGAGGTATAAAGCACATGGATACTGCTAGGACTTCCAGGAAAGAAATCGGTATTTCAAAAAAGTGGATCTGGGGTGAATTAGCAGGGGTACAAAAGATCAAGGTTATGGATGGGTGAAGATAAGAGATGGTGGTGAACAGCTGTTCTAAAGACCTGGAGGGAGGAGTGGGATTGAAGAGAGTGATGGCGTTTGTTCCAGAGGTGGGAGAAAAGAGGAATGAAAAAGTGAAGGTGAGCAGAGAGTCTTGATTTTGGCAGTTTCACCATAGGAGGGTTGCTGGCAGATATTGTGTGTCCTGTAGGAATATTTAGGGGGCAGAGCACAACCAGAGCTGGGGGAGCTGGGCTGGAGAGGAGTCGGTAGAAGACAAAGACCACCAACCTGCCTGCGGTGAGTGAGTGAAAGGCCCTCGGAGTTAGCTTTATCGCGGGAGATTCCAATGATTCTGAAAGCTTTGGTTTCAACAGCATGAAGCCGAGCTAGGTGTGAGGCACGAGCACCAGCCCAGAGGGGAGAACAGTATTCCATTGAGCTGCGGATGAAAGCCTTGTATGTGGTGAGGAGCTCAGATGTGCCAAGGACTTCGCACGACAGAGGATGCCCAGTCGGCGACTGACTTTGGAGGCCAGCTTGGAAATGTGGTTTTCCCAGGAAAGATCATGGCAGATAGTGAGACCCAAAAGTTTGAATGACAGAACATCTTGGAGAGGATTGTTGAGAAAGTAGATGGGAGGGTTGTCCATTCGGTCTTTTCAGAGAGACATAGTGAGAGTGTGAGATTTGTCGGGATTGAAAGACATGTTCCACTTGTTTGACCAGTCTGTGATTTAGTCCAGGTCTGCAGAGAGTGAGGAGGCTGCAGACTGCCAATCTGAGGGATGAGGTATGTAGCGGCAGAGAGTGGAGGTATCGGTAAAGAGATAGACAGGATTTTCCAGAAAGTCAGAGAGATCATTGATGAAGACCAGAAAAAGCACAGGGCCCAGAACACTGCCTTGGGGAACTCCAGCCTGAACAGGAAGGGGAGATGAGAGAAAACCATTCAGGGCCACATGGGCGTGTAGTTCGAAGCAAGGGCGTGTAGTTCGTACGAGCTGCCGTCCGATGGCACCCGTGTCACGTGCATTGTTTGCCGAGTCAAAGCAGGAGCTTGTCGATTGTATGAGTCGCCTTCGAAGGGCGTTCGGATTCCAGTCAAGTAAAAACGTGGTGTCGTGCAAAGCGCGCACTGTGGAGCGGTAATTACCCCGAACGGACACGCACGGCACGCGATGTCACGTGTACCCGAACCTAAATTGTTCTTCCGGTATCTTACTTAGAGGTAAAGCTCGGCGGAACGAAGAAGATCGGCTAAACCGGATGGGATTCGCCAACCATCCATCCATTCAATGCTTCCATTGAATGGCTCGGATCCAGCCGGATCGCTCCATGCACCGACGCCATGGAGTACCGCAATGCCCCGGATGGATTGTCCATCCATGCCCCGGATGGATTGTCCATCCATAGATGTCCCGGATGGATTGCCCATCCATAGATGTCCCGGATGGATTGTCCATCCACGGATGTCCTAACGACAAACCCGAGAGAATGTTCTCATCTCACCTCACTCACCCATCTCCCCCCCACCCCCCTCTGAGATTGCAGCTGCGTGCTGCATACCGAAGTCGAGCGACCTTCACAGTCTGGGTCAGAGGGAAATGGAAACAGGCAGCAGCCGGGCGAGGCGTCTCGGAGTCTCGAAACGTGGCGTGGAAACGAGCCAAGAGCCCTGTCCTAGAAATAACAAGCCCAGAGTCAAGGGCGATCAGGCAGGACGGTGCCTCCGTGACTTGCTCAGGAGACGAGGGAGTCGGGCGCCACGCTCAATGTTACCATTTCACGAGGTCACCGAGTTCTCCCAATGAGGTCACCGTGTACCCACCATGGTCCTATCGAATAACGGTATGAGTCCCGTGAGTGCTAGATGGCCCGAAGGCCTATGGTCTCAGCGAATAACGGCATGAGTCCCGTGAGTGCTAGACGCCCCGATGGCCTATGGTCTCAGCGAATAACGGTATGAGTCCCGTGAGTGCTAGACGCCCCGAAGGCCTATGGTCTCAGCGAATAACGGCATGAGTCCCCGTTGAGTGCTAGACGGCGCGGGCGCGCGACCTCGAGGTAGCGCCGCGTTATGACACGCACGCATGTGCTGGGGCGGTCAGGTTGAGTATTTCCGCTTTCTCTGGAGTTTACCAAGGTACATGGACATTTGAGTAAACGAACCCCGATGACGAGATCACGTGAAGCACGCAATTGGTGCAGGTACCAAGAGGTACAGCGCAGGTACAGCACGTGAAGCACGCAATCACGTTAATGACGCCGTAGGGCAAATGCGTGATTAGTCGGTGACGTCATCAATTGGTTCGGGCGCGTGCGGGCGGGTTTGATGGCGATTCGCCCCGTCCTCGGATTCCCCGAGCGGAGTTCCAGCTGAGGGGTATCCCCGCATGGAGTAAAGTGGCGCACTGACACTATAGTCTCGCGTCCTGTCGAGGGAAACCGAAAGTCGAACTCGGCCTGTCGAACCAGCGCGGCACGCTGAGGTGAGTGGGCGAGCACGCTGGGCAGCGATAATTTGCACGTCCTGAAGTAGCGTCTCGTTCGATGGCTTTCGGGCCGGGTTTGTCCGGAGTTGATGCGGAGAATAGCGGCAACAGTGCGGTAGTATATATATCAACGGTATCTAGCGTGATACGACAAAGACTGGTAGGCGGTCATCAGAAACCAATAAGAATATGGTATATGATCATCTAGCTTGATACGACACATTCACATTCCCCTGTAGTGCCCGAGTGCCGTGAAAGTTTATGAAGATCACGCTCGACTTCCTTAGAAGCAGCCGCCAGACGAGGCTCGCTGCCTGTCCGTTAATTAGGACAGAGATGACGGCGCCGACAAGCCGGACATCCATGCTGTGGCGAGTCCTCGAGTGGAGCCAAACGAGCCTCACACGTTGAGGCGATTCCAGGCAGCGGAGTTCGCCGGCCTCGCTGAGTAGCCACGCGTAGGTGGGATTCCGACCAGCAGCAATCGGGGCCGCCGGCCTCACAGAGTAGGGCCTGCGAGGGGAATCGTATGCGATTCGCGTGAAGAAGGGGTCCATCCAGCAAAGATGCGGCGTGCGCAACTGGCGCGTCGTGCATAGTAGGGATTCCATCCAGCGATGGTGCAGCGCGCGATTCGTGCGTAAGAGGGGTTCCATCCCGCGATGGGTGCAGCGTGCGCGATTCCGCGCGTAGGAGGTGATTCCGACGAGCAGCGATAGGAATCGCGGGCCTCACAGAGTAGTGCCCGCGATGGGTGCAGCGCGCGCGATTCGCGCGTAGGAGGTGATTCCGACGAGCAGCGATAGGAATCGCCGGCCTCACAGAGTAGTGCCTGCGATGGGTGCAGCGTGCGGCTTTGCGTAGGAGGTGATTCCGAGCAGCGATTGGAATCGTCCGCCGCACAGAGTAGTGCCCACGATGGGTGCAGCGTGCTGCTTCGCGTAGGAAGTGATTCCGACGAGCAGCGATCGGTCGGGTAGGCCGGCCGAGTGAGGCATGACAGTCAAGGGAGTCGTGAACACTCGCGTGGAAATCTCATCTCGTGCCGAGGCACGCAAGTCGAGGATGTTTCTCTCAGATGAAGCCGTTAGCGTTTCCCGCAACTGAGGCTAGACTCGTACCTTCGGCTCCAAGCACGTCCGTCGACCCGGCGGGGTTTCAGCCGCAGGACATTTCCCAGTAGCATCGTTCTCCAGGCATTTTGCTGGAGTTCGTCACGCTTGCTCCTGCGTTCGGCCCTCGGGAGAGCAGTTCGTGCTTTGGCGACGTAGTTCCGGAACAAAATGCTTGCGTGGTTCCGATGCATCCGGTCCCTTCGTGGCAGACCGGCAGCGAGGTAGTTGGAGCTCCGTGGCTTTCGCTAGCTCGACGGGTCCTCCGCTGGGCATTCTTCTCCGAGGCGAGCATCGCAGGAGCGTGGGCATCATCTCGATTCCGAGCGATGTCAGGAGAGGAATTTCGATTAAGTGTTGTAAAAATCAAGGTACAACATCGTCCCAAAAGTAGGTTTAATCGAAATTCGTTCTCGACAGCATCTAGAGAGAAACCAATAAACATTGTATTAATATTACAGGTGAATACAGGTGCGTACAGGTGGTATAACTATAAATGAGCTTATGATATATATAGCAGAATCGTTACCTTTCTATGGAAGCCCAGAGGAGCTATAGAGTTACATTGCGATGATGGATGTACATCTCCTATCTGCGCTGAAAGGCAGTCTCTTTTATATAGGAGCCGCGGAGGTGTCGCGTAGCGGCAATGAGGAGAATAACATCAGTGTCGTAACTTGGATGACGATTTCATCACATTGACTACAACCAGAGAGGAAGTCCGCAAGCCATGCATGGAGATTTCCATGGATACCATAGGAGGAGAGTTTGGTGAGCAGAGCGGGGTGCTAGATCGTGTCGAAGGCACGTGATATGTCAGGGGAGATGGCTCTAATTTCCTGTTTGACATTGAGGACCTCCATCCATTGTTGAGACAGCATAAGCAGCATGTCCAGAGTAGAGTGACCTGGTCTGCATCCAAATTGATGATCAGAGATTATGCCATGGAGAAGGGGAAGGATATGATATCCGAAGCAATGATGGATTCCATGACTTTGCTGATAATTGGGAGCAGGCTGATTGGTCTGTAGTTGCAAGGATCTGTTTTTGCACCTTGTTTATGTAAAGCGATAATGTTGGCTGTATAATAAAGTTGATATAATATCTATATAATATTCTCTGTAGGTGATTCTGTGAGTCTGTCTGTGAGTCTGTCCGGGGGTGTGGCTAAATCCCGTCTGGGAGGGGCTTCAAAAACAAATATCCGCCATGTTGCTTACCCACATAGCTTTGGGGCCTCTTTTGATCGGCCCGCAGTTTCTTACTCTCTCACACAGTTTAATTTGAACTCTAATTGGATATCTCATTTCATTTTTCACAGTCGTTAACATTGTTTTAGACTCGGTTGCAAAAAACGGGGATAAAATTCGATTAATGTTACCGTTTATAGAACGAAATGCATTTTCAAAGGCCTGTAACATAAATGCCATTCATTGAGTCTCCCTCACAGCTTTATCTCGACTCTAATCCACCATCACAGTTGCTGGGATGGTTCAAGTCTCAATTTCAGCTAAAGTTGAGAAAATCGGCGACATGTATTCCAACAGCCGTTTTGAATGTGTTGATTGTTATGTGGGCATGGGGAAGGAGAGAGGGGAATGAGCGAGGGAAAGGAGAGAGGGGAAGGAGAGAGGAGAATGAGAGGAGAGAACGTTCCCAGGACTTCGTTATTTATATTATTACTTAGTAAAAGTACAGTGAGTGAATACTGTAGTTCGGGATCGAACCGAAGTCAAATTATAGATTTACATATTCCTGGGGTGTATATACATTATACAGAGTTTGTTTGAAGCGAGTCAACTCTTTTCCAACCATGGAATTAAACAATACAGTACTTCAAAAAAGTATATAATAATGTAAACTAACTATAGTATACAATATTTATTGATAACGTTTGGTTTTAATCTATTTTTACTTTGTAAAGCGAAAAGTCTTCGATACAAGTTTAACAAGAAAAAGAGCAATCAGAGATTGCAAACCCTCGCCAGGATGTATTTTCAGTGGTGTTTAAAGCTTTTGTGTTAAAACAAATATAGCGGCCGAACCACGTGACCGATGACGTCATCATTATTTTTTTTTCTCCACCAGTTTATGCCAACATGGCGCTCAAGAAATTGCATCTTGATCGGATGAAGTTTTGTACTTGTCGAATTATGACGTCATAATGGAGGCACCTATGACATCATCATTAACATATTTTATTCCCCATGGAGAGTTCTTTACAATGAGCCATGTCTAAATTTTTTCTATTCAGCACTTTCGGAGATATAGAGATGCAAAGTTTTTCGGTTTTTCCAAGATGGCGGGCGAACCACGTGACCGATGACATCATAATTATTTTGTTTTTTCTCCACGTGTTTATACCGACCGCTCAAGAAATTTCATCTTGATTGGATGAAGTTTTGTACTTCTCGAATTATGACGTCATGATGGAGGCACCTATGACATCATCATTAACATATTTTATTCCCCATGGGGAGTTCTTTACAATGAGCCACGTCTGAATTTTTTCTATTCAGCGCTTTCCGAGATATAGATGGTGCAAAGTTTTTCGATTTTTCCAAGATGGCGGCCGAACCACGTGACCTATGACGTCATAATTATCACTAAAAAATTCTACAGGTGTAGTTGCACCGATGGTGAAAATTTCCTGTCAATCGGACCAACAGTTGCAGAGAAAATCATATTTATTCGGTGCGGACAAACAGACAAACAGACAAACAAACGGACACAAATGCAATACCCTCTCCTCTAGCGAGGGTAAAAATGAAGTGGTGTCATGGCCCCATTGGCCGACGATTGGCCTGTGATGCACATTTTAAGACTGAATCAACACGTCTTCGATCATAAATTACTTTTTGAAGAAACAAAGGTACATTTTGATTACAACTCAAGCAAAGGAAACCAGGCAATGCCTGTTCCGTTTGGAGTGATTATACACTGCCCAAACAAGATGCGTTTCATAGCTAAAGGAAAAAAAATCGTGAAATCTTTAATAATTTTTTTTTTTCCCCCGCACAAGTTTACAAGGCTCTTTCCCTTCATTTTGACGCAATTCACCCCAGATCCACGATTTAACTTTGTTAAAAGGTGTCCCAACAACAAATTTGCATACCCTACAAAACGGGCTTTCCCGTTTTCCCAGTACCGCTGCTTTTACTTGGTGCAATGCAGTAAATTTCTAACAACTCTTCTTCAACTTCAATTGCTTGCCTATACATCATTTTCCTTGGAGAGAAAATGAAAAATTCCGTTTTATGTTTGGAGAAGTTTGAGGTCAGTGGGGCACTCCTAAACGAACCCAAAATCTTTTAAACTTGTCGTGGAATGTTTTTTCTTTGAGTGGAACATAATGATGGGGTGAGACAATAAAATTTTCAACTTTCATTTTGTGGACCACCCTAATGTATGTATATATATATATATATATATAATATATATATATATATATATATATATATATATATATATATATATATATATATATAGATTTTTTTTTTTTTTTTTGTATACTGAATCGAGGCTCGTGAAAGAGCTAACATTTACTTCACAAACAAATCAACCAGACAAACAAAACACACAAAAAGCGGGAGCGGAAAACAAGATGGGGAGAGAAGGTGAAGCACACAAACACAACATTTGAGAGCAGGGAGATGTGTGGAAGGGAGAGGGCTTGGGGGGAGGAGGCATGGGAAGGGGGGGGGGGGGGGGGTGGGTGGAGGGAGAAGTATAAAACACAAGGACACCAATATATATATATATATATATTATATATATATATATATATATATATATATATATATATACATATACACACTACCCGCCACAAAGCGGACAAGGCCACTCGAGGTGGGGGCTACACAAAGACAACAAAAGACGAACAAAAAGCCATTCTCAGAGAGCCTCCTCAGCATCGACGAGTCTGGCATTTCACTCAGGCCGACTGGGACGGTCTTCAAGCAGCCATCAATCATCTGGATTGGTCTCCCATCTCCACTGCCTCTGACATCAATTCTTCCAAAGCAAACTGCTCTCTCTCATGCACAGATTTATCCCATCTCGTCTTCAGTTGTCTTACCCTTCCTCCCGTCCATGGTACACTGAATCTTGTGGTGAGGCAGTTGCCCTGAAACAACTTGCCTTTGCCTCATGGAACGCTAATCCAACTGAAGGCAATCTCAGTTCCTTCCACCAAGCTCGGAACAAGTGTGTGTCTACCCTCAGGAGTGCCAGGAAGCACTATCTCTCCTCACTCAAGAATGAACTCTCAAACCTGTCTCCTTCCTCCAAATCCTGGTGGCGTCTGGTCAAATCCGTTTCTGGTATTTGTTCCCCCTCCATCCCCTCCCTTACCTCAAATGGCTACACAGTTGACATCGCACGTGACAAAGCCGAATGCCTCAACTCTGTGTTTGCCTCAAAATCTTGTGCACCAAACCCATCTCTCTCTGTTCCCACCTTTCCCAGTCGAACCCAACTGCTCCTGGACTCTGTGTCCTTCTCTCCTGACAAGGTGGAGGAGTTTTTGTCAAACCTCGACTCTGATTCTGCAACTGTACCAGACGGCATCAGCCCACAGGTCCTAAAATCATGCTCTGCCACTCTATCTCACCCTCTCTCTGTTCTTTTCACCCTCTCTTTTGCTCAAGGTCATCTGTCAGCATCCTGGAAATCAGAAAACATTACCGCTTTACACAAAAAAGGTGCAAAAACAGATCCTTGCAACTACAGACCAATCAGCCTGCTCCCAATTATCAGCAAAGTCACGGAATCCATCATTGCTTCGGATATGAAATCTTTCCTCTTCTCCAATGGCTTGATCTCTGATCATCAATTTGGTTTCAGACCAGGTCACTCTACTCTGGACATGTTGCTTCTGCTGTCTCAACAATGGAGGGAGATCCTCAATGCCAAACAGGAAATCAGAGCTGTCTCCCTTGACATATCACGTGCCTTCGATACGGTCTGGCACCCAGCTCTGCTCACCAAACTCTCCTCCTATGGTATCCATGGAAATCTCCATGCATGGCTTGCGGACTTCCTCTCTGGTCATAGTCAACGTGTGGCCTTGAATGGATTTCTCTCATCTCCCCTTCCTGTTCAGGCTGGAGTTCCCCAAGGCAGTGTTCTGGGCCTGTGCTTTTTCTGGTCTTTATCAATGATCTCTCCGACTCTCTGGAAAATCCTCTCTATCTCTTTGCTGATGACTCCACTCTCTGCCGCTCCATTCCTCATCCCTCAGATCGGCAGTCTGCAGCCTCCTCACTCTCTGAAGACCTGGACAAAATCACAGACTGGTCAAACAAGTGGAACATGTCTTTCAATGCTGACAAATCTCACACTCTTACTATGTCTCTCCGAAAAGATCGACTGGACAACGCTCCCATCTACTTTCTCAAAAATCCTCTCCAAGAAGTTCTGTCGCTCAAGCTTTTGGGTCTCACAATCTGCCAAGATCTTTCTTGGGAAAACCACATTTCCAAGCTGGCCTCCAAAGCCAGTCGCCGACTGGGCATCCTCCGTCGTGCGAAATCCTTCCTAGGCACACCTGAGCTCCTCACCACATACAAGGCTTTCATCCGCAGCTCAATGGAATACTGTTCTCCCCTATGGGCCGGTGCTCCTGCCTCACACCTAGCTCGGCTTCACGCTGTTGAAACCAAAGCTTTCAGAATTATTGGAATCTCCCGCGATGAAGCTATCTCTGAGGGCCTTTCACTCACTCACCGCAGGCAGGGTGGTGGTCTTTCTGTCTTCTACTGACTCCTCTCCGGCCTTGCTCCCCCAGCTCTCTCTGTGCTCTGTCCCCCAAATATTCCCACAGGTCGCACAAGATCTGCCAACAACCCTCTGATGGTTAAACTGCCGAAATCTCGGCTCACTGCTCACCTTCACTCTTTCAATTCCTCTTTTCTCCCACCTCTGGAACAAACTCCCACACTCCCTTCAATCCCACTCCTCCCTCCAGGTCTTTAAAACAGCTGTTCACCACCATCTCTTATCTTCCCCCATCCAAAACTTTGATCTTTTCTACCCCCACTAATTCACCCCAGATCCACCTTGTTTGAAATTCCAACTTCTTTCCTGGAAGTCCTGGCAGTGTCCATATGTTTTATACCTCTCCCACCCCTCCCCCTTCCCATGCCTCCCCCCCCCCCCAAAGCCCTCTCCCTCCCACAGATCTCTCGGTGTCTCGATGTCTCTCGGTCCTTGCTCTCAAATGTTGTGTTTGTGTCCTTCCCCCTCTCTCCCCATCTTGTCTACCGCTCCCGTTGTTATATGTTTTATGTGTCGGTTTGTCTTTGTGTGATTAATGTTCGCTCTTTCACGAGCCTCGATCTTGTATACAAAAAAAACAAAAAAAAACCAAGCAAACAAACAAACAGCCCCTTGGATTGAAACAAGACAAATGTAGAAAGTTGTCTCTTCACAAAACAAAAGGGCTGGGAGGAGTTAACTCGTCTGCTTCGAGACAACAGTGCCTCTACCCCAATTTTTGGTCGACCGTCGACCAAGGCTAATGAGCTCAACCCACCTGGGTTTGAAATCAGGGTTGTCCTTCTGGACAGACTGCCGGCCAAGGCTAACAAGCTCAACCCACCCGGGTTTGAGATCAGAGTTGTCCTTCTCCTAGGCAGACTGCCGGCCAAGGCTAATGAGTTCCACCTACCCGGAGCAAGCCTGGTTTTAAGGCGCCGGACACCCACCGTTCACACCTCCGCATTTAGTTAAAAACAGGGGTCGGCACGAGAAGCCATGCGGTCGGAGTTTTGATTAAGAGAGGCTATCTCAGACGCAGACCATATGGGATATTTTATGGATGAGAAGTTGCTCAGTTCTCCACAACCATCCCATTCATTCCTTTCCCTTTAACCCCCAAAATTTACATATATATATATATATTGTTGTGGTTATGAGCTCAAAATAAATCCTCCCATAGTTAAGCAGTTATTTCATAGTTACATTGTTTAGTTTAACTTTCTAAAGTTCGTGTCGATAGATCTGCATTGCAGTTGGTACGGTAGTGAGAAACCCCAAATATAATTTTTCACCATTCCACAATCCCTTTTCGCAGACGATCTGTCAAATATTTTCCTCAACCACGACTCAAGGGGTAAATTTTTGTTATGTTTTGATATGTAATCGATCCAAATACACTGTTATTTTAGAAGGATCACCGGAATGCTTGACAAGTTGATAACAACAGTTTGAATATCAGATTTCATAACAAATCATCTCATTGCTGATGGGGGCTCATCGTCTCATTACCTTCTTCCCTCATCTCGGCGTATTTCTTGTGGGCGTTGAACTTCCGCCAAGCCTTCTGAATGGTTCGAGCAAAAGAGTCAAACTTTCGTTCCCGCACTTCCTCCAGCAAGAAGAGCTGTGTGAGGGTTAAGTCAGATCATTGAATACAGATCAGCATGTACTTTCACCTTGGCACATGAGAGCAAGCATTGTAACTAAATATTCAGGATGACCAAAGGGGAATTGAAACCGATGGATTAACCGATTATTGTGAAACAAAACTGATATCATGTAAAAATATTTACCCCAAAGAAATTAAAATGGAAAAATGGTCATACAAATGATCTGCTAACAGGAGGGCTCTGGGTGGGAGGTTCAAAGACCTTTGTGAATGCAGACACAATATTAAAATTAACTGCATTGTATTATTAGTACGCCAAATGAAAGACAAAACTGGGGGCAGGTCATGCGCGAAGGCCAAAAGCTGGGAGAGGTTCCTTATAATTAAAAGGGTTTATTACCTCCATCACCGAAGGTATATGGAGGTCATGTTTTCACCTCTGTCTGTCTGTCTGTTTGCTTGTGAACACGATATTTCAGGCGAAATTTGGTGAAGAGGTTGGATTTGTGACGAGGACGAAATGATTAAATTTTGGTGAAAATCCAGATCCAGATCTGTATCTGAGAATTTTTAAAGTGAGTCTTGACCATTGAGAAATAGGGCCAAAAACTATTATTATTATTATTATACAGGAGGATATCGCAAAAAGTTATAGACGGATTCGAACTAAACTTGGTGGACTGGTTGGGTGTGTGACAAGGACGAACCAATTTGATTTTGGGGAAGATCCGAATATGGATCCGATACGAGATTTTATTTAAAAAAAAATTTTCTTTAATGATTCTTCACCATTGAGTGATAGGGCCAAAAACGTTATACAGCATATTTCAAAAAGTTATGGACGGATTCAGACCAAACTTGGTGGACTGGTTGGGTGTGTAACAGCATTGATTGGATGTGGGGCGGCGTAGGTAAAGCCAGCAGTGTGGGTGAGTTAAACGTGCCAGCTGAGTGTCCGCACCGACTCTGGGGCTTTGATGAAGACCTTGGACCTGCCGAGCTGGTACTGTTCACTGTCCATGTTGACTGAACGCAAGATGTGCACAATCCCTTGTCTGTTGTCTCCCCTCCAGTGAGGCCACGTTTCAGATGTCAGGATGGCATACCTAGAAAAACGGTGGCATGTTACACGTACTTGCACGTGCATGCCATGACACAATAATCTTGGCACTGTTCTCAGCATCATAAGGTAAACGCTAAGAACACAAAAATGAACAAGGTGTTGATGTTTATTCCCCCCCACTATCACTTCAACATTGTTTTCAAATCTGCCCCGAAAATACCTGGTGGTTCAGGCTCACCTCTGCAAAAACTTTTCAAAGGCTCTTCTGTAGGCAAAACCAGCTCTGCGCACACGGATGTTTTCTTTGAGACCGAGGTACTCCACCTGATGCCTCACCCTACAAAGAACAAACCGGCTATCAAACTATAATCTCATTCTTCAACCTCACCCTCCAGATCACATAATCACAAATCCTATTCCCAATGTTTTGAAGGACATACAAAGTCATATTTACAAATTTGCCATGCGCTCTACAACACGAGTACTTCAGGTCACATGATTGCAAATGATGACTGGTTGCTGTGTAATGCATCTGTATGTTACCTCCTCACTTCATCACTAGAGATCTTTGCCTATTGATCATTTTGCTATTGATCATGAAGCAAAATAATCTTCTGGATCGTGTCAATCACCAATATTATATCAGATAGGGTGCAATGGCCTGAATTACCAAGCCATTCATCTACTTTTTGAATAATAAAATTATTTTAAAGCTCTCCATGATAACTCTGCCCTGGTTATAAATACAAACACGAGCAAGCATCTGAAAATGCAAAGCCCGTCCGCGCGTCCATTTGTATTCAGACATCTTCTTCTTATTCTTATTCTGTATTCTCAAAATAACGAAAACAGTTTTTAAAAATACCAAATGAATAACGACGATTTTATGCAACCTTGACCTTTGACTTTTTGATCTAAAAAAAACAAAACAATCGGCTTGTAGCTTTTGATTGGTAAACCAATTCAGTGACCCGTTATGCAAATTCTTTCAATTTCAGGTCAATTGGGTGAAAATTGGTGATTTTTCACAAACTTGACCTTTGACCTTTTGATCTAAAAAAAATAAATCAGCTCCAGCTTTTGATTTGTGAACCAATTCCGTGACCCAATATGCAGGTTCTTAAAATTTCAGGTCAATCGGATGGAAATTGACGATTTTATGTGATGCTGACCTTTGACCTTTTGACAATTATTAATCTGCCTTCTGTGTATTGTCATAATAAAGCTTTGGTGAGAATTTAATGACAAAACTCAAATGGTAAAAAAGTTACAGACACACACACACACACACACACACACACACACACACACACACACACACACACACACACACACACACACACTCACACCGAGCCCAACTGCTGCGCAGGGGACGGGCTAATAACGGTCAGATCTAGTAATATTCAGCTATTAAGGTCGGAGTTCAACTTCCCTTATTTGACACAAGAGCAACAGCACCCTCACTCCTTATTTTAAAGCAAGCACATTGGAAAATGAAGATTGTCCTAAGTTCAGCTTTGTCGATTTTCCCACCAGCGAGGTTTATACCAGTTCGATGATATCGATTAAAATTAATGGTTTTACGTTGTTCAGCCATACCGCTTGTCTTCCCAATCTCTGGCTTTCTTGGTCTCATTGGGTTTGATACAGCGGATGTAATGTGGGGTGCACTTCATCAGAGTAGCCACCAGATTGTTTGCTTGTTTCTGAAATATTACACGAAAGCAACAATGACAAAAATGTAGGGCTATATGTGGATAAACATGAGCTGTTTCAATCATAGATAAAGTAACACAAATATGAAGGTTCTTTTGTTCAAAATGACATCACAACGAGCCCTCCTCCCCCCACGAACCCCTTCCAAAAAAGGATGTTGGAAAAAGTAAGGAGAGCGGTACGACAGCTTCTCTAGCAGGTTGTTGCATCAAACACGCCTCGTCTATTGTATGGATGTTAAGCTGTGGACCCATCTGCTAGCATTGCTCACTGCTGGAAAATAAAGACCCCATAGTGTCGTTTGATGAATAAAGACCCCATGGTGACTTTCATCTTTGCCACCAAGAAAAATACATATTGGAGTAAATTTAATTCATGATAAAGGGGGAAATTGGTTGAATACATTATGCAAACGAGAAAGCATTCTTGTTATTTATAAAAATAGGGGCAATACCCCTGGCGCTCACCTGGTAGAATAAACAGTATACTACACTGACTATAGGTATTTTAAACAGTATCACGGTATTTTAAACCAATGTCAATGGTTGCTAGAAGACAGGGCAGCATGTAGAATCATACTAACATAATCATAAGACTTTAAACAAACAAACAAAAAAATACCTATTTTGGGGGGAAACCACCTTAGATCCCGAATTTTTTTTTAATGCAGTGAACAAACTTTGGTACATAATGGGTGGTGAAGGTTGTGATCAAGCTTCATCGAAATCGTGTGTGTACTTTCAGAGAAGAAAACAAATATCTATTTTGGGGGGGTCAAACCTGAATCCACTTTAACCTCAAACCGCCAGATACCGCCTCAGGCTTCGATTTTATTAGTGCGCGAACAAACTTTGGTACATCACAGGTGGTGAAGGTTGTGGTGAAGTTTTTTTTTTTTTAATGCCGTGAAAAAACTTTAGTCACAACAAATATCATTTGTGCCAAATTTGGTCACAATCCCATCAGCGGTTTCGGAGAAGAAGTTGCAAGTGTTTATGGATGGACTGACGGATGGACGACGCACCATCGCATAAGCTCCCCTGAACTTCATTCCAGGTGAGCTAATAATAAAAGGCAATGTGTGTCAGTCAATCAGTGTGTGTGTCTTGTCAGTCAGTCAGTCAGTTATGTCTCCTCCATAACTCCAAAACCATGAAACATAGTGGCCCAAAACTTTGAATGAATACTTATTTATCACCAAGGGAGTGCATGAATGGAAACCGGGAGTTTTGGTGTGTTAAAACACCCTTTTTGAATATCATTATCCAGATTATTTAATAAAAACAAAAACAGGCTTTATCCTTGGTCAGCCTGCTATCCCTCGCAGGGGTCTTCAGCTTTTTCGGCCTGTTCAAAATGCCTTGCCTTGCAAGTTTTAGTTTCTTTATGCATCAGCGTAGAAAAATGCAAAATATCGAATACTTTTGCAGAGAATGTACGCATAAATAATATTTATATGTATACATATTTGTTTCATATGGTTTTTCTGACCTGCTTCAACACACGCATACATGTGCTTCACGTATTCGCGGTTTTTCACCGCCCATTAGCCTGGCACCGCCATTTTGTTTGCTTCACTTCACGTATATGAAAGTTTCTACCTACCTTACAATACCCGACGGGGCCCAAAACGTTCCACCGAAGGTTTGGTGGGGCTAGCCCCAAAACTGAGGGAGTAGTTTTGGGACAGATGGACATTCCTGTTTTATTGTGTGTGTATATATATATATATATATATATATATATATATATATACTAGCAGAAGTACCCGGCATTGCCGGGTGGGGGAGGGGAGGGAAGGGGGGAGGGGAGGGGAGGGGAACGGGGGGGAGGGGAGGGGGGAGGGGAGGGGAGGGGAGGGGGGAGGGGAGGGGAGGGGAGGGCAACGGGGGGAGGGGAGGGGAACGGGGGGGAGGGGAGAAGAGGGGGGGAGGGGAGAAGAGGGGGAGGGGGAGGGGAGAGGGGAGAAGAGGGGGAGGGGGAGGGGGAGAGGGGAGAAGAGGGGGGAGGGGGAGGGGGAGGGGGAGAGGGGAAAAGAGGGGGGAGGGGGAGAGGGGAGAAGAGGGGGGGATGGGGAGGGGGAGGGATGGGAGGGGGAAGGGGGTGGGAGGGGGGAGGGGAGTGGAGGGGAACGGGGGGGAGGGGAGGAGAGGGGGGGGAGAAGAGGGGGGAGGGGGGAGGGGAGGGTTAGGGGAGGAGGGGGAGGGGGGGAGGGGGAGGGGAGGAGGGAGGGGGAGGGGAGGAGAGGGGGGAGGGGGATGGGGAAGGGGTAGGGCGGAAAGGAAGGGGTAGGGGAGAAAGGGAGGGGCATGGGGGAAAGGGAGGGGGAGGGGAGGGGAAGGGAGGGGAGGGGAGGGGGAGGGGAGGGGAGGGGAAAGGGGAGGGGGGAAGGGGAGAGGGTAGGGTGGAGGGGGAAGGGAGGGGGAAGGGTAGGGGGGAAAGGGAGGGGGAGCAGGAGGGAGGGGGAGGAGGGAAGGGGAAGGGAGGGATATAGATGGTTACTGGCAATTGATCACATCCACAAATGATGTAATCCACACAATTTATGTACTTTACATAACGTTAATAGGAATACATGGCCGTGTAGATGGGAAATACAGTTTGTTTGAAATAAATCACAAATATCAGATGAAAGTGAAAAAAAACCTATGTGGTGTGAATGGCAATGTTCCTCGCTGAAATGTGAAAAAACTGAATTACGTGCGAATGCATAACTGTGAGATTATGGCGGCAAAGTTGGAACATCACGTGATCGCTCTGAGCGAATCAGCGCGCTGCTCTGCGACCAGCTGAGATTCCGTGTATAATGTTCCTCGCTGAAATGCGCTGAGTTAAATATGAATAAAAAATTCGATATATTTTCACTTTTACGTTTTGGCTAACTCGCTCGCGAACCTGACGAAGATCCTGAGCAAGGATCGCTACGTTATGCTAACGCTACGTTAGCTACGCTACGTTACGCTACGTTCGCTACATTATGGCTAAAAATATGGATCTAAAGATGAAAGAAAAAAAGAACCTATGTGGTGTGAATGGTAATGTTCCTCGCTGAAATGTGAAAAAACTGAATTACGTGCGAACGCATAACTGTAAGATTATGGCGGCAAAGTTGGAACATCACGTGATCGCTCTGAGCGAATCAGCGCGCTGCTCTGCCATTCCGGTCATAATATTCCTCACTGAAATGCGCTGAGGTAAAACACTCATCCAGCCTATGGACCAGGGTGTGATAGTGCTTTTTAAGCGCTACTATCACCGCCCCACTCTTCATCAGGCTGTCGATGCAACGTCGGAGGAGGAAGGCATCAACATCCGGCAGTTTTGGAAAAACTATAACATCTACCAGGCAGTGCTTAACATCAATGCTGCATGGTTACGGTGTTTGTCTTCATTTTAAGGCATTTTTAAGGCATTACGCCCGGTTTACGTCAAAAACCGAGTTACGTCACGGCTTATGGAACCAATTAATGACATAGGCCGGGGTATTGCTGTATATATACATATATACAGTCACGTGAAAAAGTAAGTACACCCCATGTAAAGTTTTGACTTTTTCAACATATTTCAACATACAGCTATTTGATCTTCATTTCAACAATATTGATAGATAAAGGTGATATAATATAACAAATATCATGAAACATTTACATGTTGGGGTCCATTGTATAATTTAAATAAACATAAATGCAAATTTCACATGTGGAAAAAGTAAGTACACCCTTGGCTCTAATAGGTGGTATTGCCCCCTTTGGCAGAAACAACCTCAAGTAGGCATTTCTTATAACTGTGTACCAGTCTCTGACATCGACTGGGAGAAATTTTTGCCCACTCCTCCATGCAGAATTCTTTCAGCTGTGCGATGTTTGAGGGGTTTCTTGCATGCACTGCTTGTTTCAAATCCCCCCACAACATCTCAATGGGATTTAGATCCGGGCTTGGACTTGGCCATTCCAGAACCCTCCATTTCTTTCTTTTCAGCCAGTCCTTGGTGGATTTACTGGTATGTTTAGGGTCATTGTCATGTTGCAAGGTCCACCTTCGGTTGAGCTTCAACTTTCAGACAGATGGCCTCACATTATCCTCAAGCACCCTCTGGTACAATGAAGAATTCATGGTGGATTCTATGATGGTGAGCTGCCCAGGCCCTGATGCAGCAAAGCTGCCCCAAACCATAATATTTCCACCACCATGCTTTACAGTTGGTATCAGGTTCTTGTGGTCAAATGCTGTCTTTGGTTTTCGCCAAACATGTCTTCTGGAACTGTGGCCAAATAGCTCTACCTTTGACTCATCTGTCCAGAGCACATTGTTCCAGAAGTGCTGGTCTTTGCCTCAGTGTTCATTGGCAAACTGTAGTCTTGCCCTGATGTTCTTTCTGGACAACAAAGGTTTCCTCCTGGCACACCTCCCATGTAGATCAAATTTGTGCAGCCTCTTTCTAATGGTAGACTCGTGCACTTTGACATCAACAGTGGCAAGAGCTACCTGTAGGTCCCGCGATGACAATCTGGGGTTCTTGGAGACTTCTTTCAGCATCTTGCGGTCTGCTCTCAGGCTGAACTTGCTGGGGCGGCCTGGCCTGAACAAGTTGGCAGTTGTTTGGAATCTTCTCCACTTGTAGATGATCTTCCGGACAGTCGAATGATTGATTTCAAATTGTTTGGAGATCTTTTAAAATCCCTTCCCAGACTCGTCGGCATCTATAACCTTCTTTCTGAAGGCCTCAGAGAGCTCTTTTGACCTAGGCATGGTGATGCCGCATACTTCAACAACAAAAAGCAAACCAAACTAAATGTCTGAGGTTTAAATAAGACAGGTTCCTACAAGATCCTCTCTAACAATGTTCTAATCATTTGCACCTGAACTGGTGCACCTGATTCTAATTGTAGGTGTTTGAAGTAGTGATAAATGTAGGGGTGTACTTACTTTTTCCACATGAGAAATTTGCATTCATGTTTATTTAAATTACACAATGGACTACAAAATGTAAATGTTTCATGATATTTGTTATATTATATCACCTTTATCTATCAATATTGTTGAAATGAAGATCAAATAGCTGTATGTTGAAATATGTTGAAAAAGTCAAAACTTTACATGGGGTGTACTTACTTTTTCACATGACTGTATATGCATATATATATATATAAATATATATGTATAGCCTGGTGTTGGCTTAGCGGTTATGGTGCCGGCTTGGGATCCTAGGATCCTGGGTTCGAATCCCGGCCGATCGCTAAATTAACACCAGGGGGGTTGACTCAGCCTGTCATCCTTCCGAGGTCGGCAAATTGAGTACCAGCTTGCGGGGATGAATGATCCCGGTGTGTACCCCGGTTTAGAATAGGTACACCGTATCCCTGCGCATCGTAAGTGGCGACTAAGGGTTGGCGTCAGGAAGGGAATCCAGCCATAAAAACATTGCCTCAAACAGGGAACCATGATTGTCATGGGACCCGCAAGGCTAACGCCCGCTCTAGCGGGGAAAATGGCCTTAAAACGATCATTCATTCATTCATTCATAGAGATATATATGTATATAGACTTTGTGTCTGTGCTGGACCCGCCCATTCTACAGGCCGTGCCCTCTGCTCCAGTGCCACAAGCAGCATCATGCTATAGGGATGCTTTCCAGTGACAGGGACTGGTAAACTTGTAAGGATAGAGGGAACAATGAATGGAGCCAAATACAGGTAAATCCTTGAGGAGAACCTGCTTCAGAGTGCAAAACACCTTAGACTGCGGTGAAGATTTACATTCTAACAGGACAACGACACCAAACATACAGCGAAAGCAACACTGGATTGGCTTCAGAAAAAGAACATGAAAGTCCTTGAGTGGCCCAGCCAGAGCCCAGACTTTAATTCCCAGCCCAGACTTGAGAATCTGTGGAAATAATTTAAGATTGCTGTTCTCCGACGATCCAAATTCAGCTTGACAGAGCTTGAGCAAATCTGCAAGGAAGAATGGCAGAAACTCCCAAATCCGGATGTGCAAAGCTAATGAAGACAGACCCAAGAAGACTCAAAACCGTAATTGTTACCAAAGGCACTTCTACGAAGTATTGACTCAGGTGGTTGAATACTTAATTAAATTAGATATTTCTGTTTGTTTAAAAAAAAAAATATTTTGAAAAAATTCAAAAACAAAAAAAGATGCCAGACCCATCCCCATTTCCTTGAGATGTTGATAAACCTGCTGCAACCAAGAGGTACATGGTCAGCCTGTTCACCTTCTCCACTCAAGGTTCCCATGCTGGGAGAATCTGATGAGCAGGATCTGCATCAGGAAAATGAGCCACATGTCCATATAGCCACAGCTGTCGCCCATAGACAATACAGGTAACAAATCTCATCTGAGTCTCTCTCAGCAAATGCTTGTTGGACACAGTCTTTCCTTGGCTATGTCATTGGACATAGCCAAGGATTCACTGAAGAGACCTGGTACCAAAGGAGTTAAGTCGGATCAGATTCTTGATCAAAGTTGAAGTCTCACATTCGTAGAGCAAGGCTGGAAGCACCAACGACTTAAAGACTCAGACTTTCATCCTCCTGCATAGGTACCGACAGCACCACAGCCCACGAGCCAGTGAATCCATGACTCCCCCGACCCAGACATCTATCAACCTCTGGCTCACAACATGCGGAGACATGGATAACACTGCCAAGGTAAGTGAATCTCTTTGTGACCTCAACATCCTCGACACAAACAGGTACCGACAAGATAGCAGCATCCAAGATGTCATTGAAAGCTTAGATCTTGGTTTTGACCCATGAAATCCATAATCTAGAGGCTCCGACTCCTCATTCAGCACCTGGAGGGTCCCCATATGGATATCCAGCGTCTCAGCAAAGATGACAGCATCATCTGCGAAATCAAGGTCATAGATCTTGACATTCCCAAACGATGCACCACAGCTTGATCTCTGCGACATCCTCCCCAGAAAAGAGTGCATGCGAGCACTGAAAAGCGTAGGGGGCAATACACACCCCTGACGAACTCCAGTAACAACAGGAAACAAGTCGGAGATGGAACCACTACACCTCACATCCCTCACAGTTCCAGTGTATATTTGAAAAATCAGATGGATCAGTATTGGTGACACCCCACGAAGACCGAGAATCCTCCAGAGGGCATCCCAATTCGCTGAAGTGAATGCTTTGCGGAGATCAACAGCAGCCCCTGCTGAACCTCACCTGCGTTCAGTGAGGACCCAAAGAGGAAGGATACGGTCAATCATTGACGTCTTTGGTGTAAAGCCCGACTGCTCTGGGCGCTGCTGCTCACGCAGATGGTGACGAATCCTATCAAGAAGCATCAGAGCAAAGTCCTTGCCCGGCACTGAGAGTAGCGTCACCCCTCAGTAGTTGTTGCAGTCTTGGCAATCACCCTTCCCTTTCCAAAGGGGGAAAACAAGGCCCCTCTTCCAATCAGTTAGGATTATGCCTGTGCTCCAAACAGAGCACAGAACTGCATCCAACAACTCAAGTACAGCATTTCCACCAGCATTGAGAATCTCAGCATGGATGTCACAAATCGCAGGAGCTTTGCCTCCTTTCAACCGGTTCACAGCAGCCTGCGTTCCACAAATCAAGGTGGTCCACAGTTGATTGGAGAGTCAGCAATAGGGATAGTAACGCCACTGACATCCAACTCAACAGCCGGTGGGTTAGCCTGGTGCAGCCGCTGAAAGTAACCGACCAAGCAGGCCTTCACTTCAGACTCCTCTGTCAAGAGTCCATCACTCTCCGTCTAACTGAGGTACACTGAGGAACAGGCTTGAAGGAATGCAATGCATGGATTCCTCTGTAAGCAGAACGAGAATCACCTGTCCACAGGTGTTGCTCTACCCTTTCACATATTCTTTGCACATAGGAGGCCTCCTTGTTCGCCCCCAGCGAACATACAGCATTACGCCTAAGCTCCCTGAACAGTTCAGCTCCGCCATGAAGCCTGATCCTGCGGCTCTGGTAAATGTTATCCAGTGTCCCTTGGGAGACAAAGTTCTTCTTCACCTGAAGGTTGGTTACAAGAAAACCACCAGCAACATCAAAGATGGTCGTCCTGATGGCACTCGCAACTTTTCAAGTTCCCCTGAAACAACCAGACCCCCAAAACCCGAATCAACCTGCTTCCAAATTCCTCTGCTACCCTCTCATCCTTGAGCTTGCCAACATCCAGTGTAGGCTGGAATGGGACCATTCTCTTTGATTTGAACTGCAACTTCAGAGCTGCTACAACAAGCCTTTGGTCACTATTGAGGAACTGAGCACTACTGTTGATCCTGCAGTTCTGGAGTATCCTCCAGCAACCATCAACGAGCACTTGGTGAACCTCCTTTGCCACACCACCATCATTACAATATAATAATAATAATAATAATGCATTTATTTTATATAGCGCTTTTCAGGAAGCCCAAAGACGCTTTGACAGAGTGCAAAACATAATGCATAGCAAAACATAAAAACAATTGCAAAAAAAGAAGAATCAATAGGGAAATATTCAAAGCACAAAGGAGGGAGAAGGAGAGGAGATAGTCAGGGGTTAGATGCTGTGGGTTAAATGTTGAATGCAGTGTTGAACAGGTGGGTCTTGAGTGATGTTTTGAATGTGGTGAGTGAGGAGGAGTCTCTGATGGTGTGAGGTAGCGAGTTCCAGAGGGTGGGAGCAGCGATGGAGAAGGCCCTGTCCCCCCAGGATCTAAATTTGGTCCGGATGGGGGGGGGGTCAGGAGGTTGGTACCAGCAGAGCGGAGGTTGCGGGTGGGAGTGTGTCTGGAGAGGAGGTCAGCCAGGTAGGATGGGGCCAGGTTATGGAGGGCTTTGTAGGTCAAGAGGAGGATTTTGTACTGGATTCTCTGGGAGATGGGGAGCCAGTGAAGCTTGTAAAGGACGGGGGTGATGTGGTCACGGGTCCGGGAATGGGTGAGTAGACGGGCAGCGGAGTTCTGAATGTATTGGAGTTTATTGGTGATTGTTGAGGGTGAACCATAAAGGAGGCTATTGCAGTAGTCCAGACGGGAAGTGATGAAGGCGTGGATGAGGGTTTCTGCAGCCACGGAGGAGAGGGATGGACGGAGACGGGCGATGTTTTTCAGGTGAAAGAAGGCTGTCTTTGTGATCTGTTTAGTGTATTTGTCGAAGGAGAGGGTTTGGTCAAAGATGATGCCAAGATTCCGGATGTGAGGGGAGGTGGATACTGGGAAACCGTCGATGTTGAGGGCAAAGTTATGGGTGGACTTGGTGAGCGTTTTTGGGCCAATGATGATTATTTCAGATTTATCACAGTTAAGTTTGAGGAAGTTGATTTGAAGCCAGGATTTTATTTCAGTGATGCAGTTTGTCAGGATAGAGTGGGTGGCGGTGGAGATGGACTTGGTGGAGATGAAAAGCTGGATGTCATCGGCGAAGCAGTGGAATTGGAGACCATGATGGCGGATTAAGTGACCGAGGGGGGACAGGTAAAGGATGAAGAGGAGGGGGCCAAGAACTGAACCTTGGGGGAGGGGAGCAGTGGGGGATTTGCAGTTATTGATGGAGACGAACTGACGTCTGTCAGAGAGGTATGATTTAATCCAAGAGAGGGCAGTGCCGGTAATGTTAAAGGTGGTTTCAAGTCGGGTGAGGAGGATGGTGTGATCGATGGTGTCAAAGGCGGCGCTGAGGTCGAGGAGGATGAGAATGTTGAGGTTGCCAGCGTCAGAGGAGGGGAGAAGGTCGTTGGTGATTTTGAGGAGAGCAGTTTCAGTACTGTGGTTGGAGCGGAATCCGGATTGGAATGTTTCATACAGGTTATTGGCAGAGAGGTGATGTTTGAGTTGAGTGGCTACAGTGCGTTCCAAAACCTTTGACAGAAAGGGTAGGTTGGAGATGGGTCTGAAGTTATTTAGGGTGTCAGGGTTTAGTCCAGGTTTTTTCAGAATGGGGGTAACAGCAGCAATTTTGAGGGATGGTGGGACGATGCCTGTAGACAGGGAGGAGTTTATTGTTGCAATGATAAGTGGAGAGAGAGCAGGAAGGGAGGCCTTGACAAAGCTGGAGGGGATGGGGTCAAGAGTGCAGGTGGCAGTTTTCATTCCGATGAGGAGTTCAGAGAGGTCAGTAGGGGAGACTGGGGAGAATTGAGACAGGGGATGGCAGGATAAGGGGGGGCAGGTGGTTTGAGGGGGAGCGGGTGCGGTGGTGGTCAAGCTGTTGTAGATGTTTTCAATTTTGCGTTGGAAGAATGAAAGGAAGGAGATGCAGTTGTCTATTGTGAATGACTGGGTGGTGGTGTTCAGGGGGCTGAGGAGTTTGTTTATTGTAGAGAAGAGTGCTTTTGGGTTTCCGGAGCCAGAGTGGATAATTTGAGAGTAGTAGGCGGAGCGGGCGCGGGAGAGGGCATCTTTATAGTGTTGTATGTGGTCCTTGTAGGCCTGGGAGTGAACTGTGAGACCTGTTTTATTGCGGAGTCTTTCAAGTTGGCGAGAACGAGTTTTCATCAGGCGGAGTTCAGGGGTAAACCAGGGAGCAGAATGGGTGAAAGAAACTGTTTTGGTTTTTATAGGCGCAAGTTGGTCAAGGCAGGAGGAGAGAGTGTGGTTGTAGTAGTCAGTGAGGTCAGAAGGGGTGTGGAGGTCAACGAAGGGAGAAGTGGACATTTTTTCAGAGAGGGTCGATGAGAATGAGGTAGGTGAAAGAGCGTTTAGCTTACGGAAGTTGATAGTGCGATAATGCCTTGGTGCTGGGGTGGGGATGTTGATGGTCAGAGTGATGGCTAGGTGGTCAGAGAGAGTGAGGTCGGAGCCAGAGAGATGGTGCAAAATTAGTCCAGTAGAGCAGACAAGGTCCAAAATGTGACCACGGTTATGGGTAGGAAAGTTGACATGTTGAGTGAGGTTAAAGCAGGTGAGTAAATCAGTGAAGTCAGTGGTTAGCGTGGAGTCAGTGGAGTCCATGTGGATATTGAAATCACCAAGGAGGAGGATTGAGGGGGAGAGGGAACATAGCTGGGTCAGAAAGTAGGAGAAGTCAGACTGATGAATATCAGAATATCAAGTCCCGTAATGACGATGAGGCTGTGGGTGCTGAAACCATGTACCAGCCACGCTAAGTCTATGACTTCTTGCAAAGTCAAGAGACTTGGTGCTATTCTTGTTCACAGTTCCAAATCCATGGGAACCAACACATCTCATAACCATCATTATCAGTGCCAGCCAATGCATTGAAATCCCCCCAAGACAAGAAAAGAATCTATCCTGGGGCACTGATAAACCACAGACTCAAGCGTGGCATAGAATGTCTCCTACACAGTGAGATAACTTTCCTCAGTTTTTTTGTTTTTTTTGTATACAGAGTCGAGGCTCGTGAACGAGCTAACATTTATCAAACAAACAAATCAAACAAACAAGCAAACAAAGTATATAAAAAGGGGAGCGGTCGACAAGATGGGGAGAGAAGGGGAGGAAGCACACAAACACAACATTTGAGAACAGGGACATCGGGAGATGTGTGGGAGGGAGAGGGCCTGGGGGGAGGCAGGATAGGTATAAAACGCAAGGACACCAAGGACTTCCAGGAAAGAAGACAAACGTCACCTCAAAAAAGGTGGATTTGGGGTGAAATTAGCGGGGGTAGAAAAGATCAAGGTTTTGGATTGGGGAAGATAAGAGATGGTGGTGAACAGCCGTTTTAAAGACCTGGAGGGAGGAGTGGGATTGAAGAGAGTGAGGGAGTTTGTTCCAGAGGCGGGAGAAAAGAGGAATGAAGGAGTGAAGGTGAGCAGAGAGTCTTGATTTTGGCAGTTTAATCATAAGAGGGTTGCAGGCAGATCTTGTGCGACCTGCAGGAATATTTGGGGGACAGAGCCCAGAGAGAGCTGGGGGAGCAAGGCCGGAGAGGAGTCGGTAGAAGACGGAAAGACCACCAACCTGCCTGCGGTGAGTAAGTGAAAGGCCCTCGGAGATAGTGTCATCGCGGGAGATTCCAATGATTCTGAACGCTTTGGTTTCAACAGCGTGAAGACGAGCTAGGTGTGAGGCAGGAGCACCAGCCCAGAGGGGAGAGCAGTATTCCACTGAGCTGCGGATGAAAGCCTTGTATGTGGTGAGGAGCTCAGGTGTGCCAAGGAAGGACTTCGCACGACGGAGGATGCCCAGTCGGCGACTGGCTTTGGAGGCCAGCTTGGAAATGTGGTTTTCCCAGGAAAGATCATGGCAGATAGTGAGACCCAAAAGCTTGAGTGACAGAACTTCTTGGAGAGGATTATTTAGAAAGTAGATGGGAGGGTTGTCCAGTCGGTCTTTTCGGAGAGACATCGTAAGAGTGTGAGATTTGTCAGGATTGAAAGACATGTTCCACTTGTTTGCCCAGTCTGTGATTTTGTCCAGGTCTGCAGAGAGTGAGGACGCTGCAGACTGCCGATCTGAGGGATGAGGAATGGAGCAGCAGATAGTGGAGTCATCAGCAAAGAGATACAGAGGATTTTCAAGAGAGTCAGAGAGATCATTGATGAAGACCAGAAAAAGCACAGGGCCCAGAACACTGCCTTGGGGAACTCCAGCCTGAACAGCAAGAGGAGATGAGAGAAACCCATTCAGGGCCACACGTTGACTACGACTAGAGAGGAAGTCCGCCAGCCATGCGTGGAGATTTCCATGGATACCAAAGGAGGAGAGTTTGGTGAGCAGAGCGGGGTGCCAGACCGTATCGAAGGCACGTGATATGTCGAGGGAGACAGCTCTAATTTCCTGTTTGGCATTGAGGACCTCCAACCATTGTTGAGACAGCAGAAGCAGCATGTCCAGAGTAGAGTGACCTGGTCTGAAACCAAATTGATGATCAGAGATCAAGCCATTGGAGAAGAGGGTTGGAGCATATACAGAGACCAGGGAAATGGCACCCACGGAGTGACGAATCCTCAGTCTTATAAAATGCTCGTTGACCGGTGTGACCTCAATTATCATGGGAGGCAGCTTTTTGGACACCGCTACAGCAACTCCTTAAGCATAGTAATCATCAGAGCGACCAGACCAGTAATAGGTGTAACCACCCTCCATTATCTCATTGCTATCCGGTCTCCAAACCTCAGAAAGTGCTGCAATACTGATATTCAAACGCTGGAGCTCATGTGATAGCAGAGACAGGTGATCATCCTCTTTTAGAGTGAGGACATTCCAGGCACCCACCAGAAGGTTAACCCAAGGGGACTGCCGTCTGGTGGACGACACCTCAGCACCACCCTGACACATACCACCACAACCCAACACAGGAAGGTTACCCCATACTTTTCCTCCTATCATCAAAGAATGGGGGTCTCGAAGGCTTTGCTCCAATCCCATCATCCGGTGAGCTGCCCTGCAACGGGCATCTGAGGTACTCACACGGAGTGGAATTTTAGTTTTATTTGTGTCGTTTGTGTATGTTGTGGAATGAAGTGCTTTATGGTGGTCAGAGTGCAAATCCTGCCACTAAAATCCAAGAAAGAGGTAACCTAGCGGCAGGAGGACGTCCACAGGTTTACATGGTACCTATAGCAAGTCACAGATTTTATCTGGCTTGACCCTGACAATGTCAGCCAGGGAGGGATTATTGCATGCAAATTTGCGAGTGAGGTAGTGATGTGGGTCTGCAGGTGATGAAGCTCTTGAGGAGAGCGATGACTGTGACCCCCTCATCATGCCTCTTTGGTTAGAGACTAAATTAATGTTACCTTTTCCTTAAAGGGGATTCTTAATTGTGAGATTGCTTTGGCTTATCGTAGTAAAATGGGTATTTTATTTATCACTCATTTTGTGCACTCTAATGGCGAGTGTCATTTTAAAACTTGTGACGGTAGATTAGGTCTGGCGATGACGTCACGGCCAACACATTTGTGCAGGGCTCCAGCACCTCAAAATTTGGCAATACACCACTGTCATACCATACATTCAACATAAACTATAACGATTCCACACACACACAGCTAAACTTAAATGAACCTTGATTTTGCTTGATGCTGTAGTGGGCCGACTTTTCTTGTCAGACTGCAAGTTTTCTGGGAACAAACCCTGAATAAAGTGGCTGAAAAATACAAAATAAACACTCGTTTTATTTTCAGGTAAAAATGTGATGATGGTGCACAAATATATTTTCAACTCTGCAGTTGCACCTGGCATGCTTTTGCTGTACAAGGCGCATAAAAGGATGGTCAGGTAAAGGCTACAGATGTCATTATCTTGAAAGGGTACATTTGCATCATCTATGGTCAGTTCATTTTCACCACTTTTCATCAATTTTTCCACACATTCAGGCATACCTCCTTCACTGGCAACTCGTCCCATTGCTGGAATGTTGTGGCACTCTCCATCCTGGACTTTGTTCGGTAATAACCCTGCACTACCCCTTAACCACTAACTGCTCTGCTTCTGCGCTCCAGCGACACCATGTCATGTAACTGACGCAGGTCAATGGTGGACGTGCAGTGGACATCAGGTTTACCTTCCAGTAAAAATCCACCTACATTGCAGTTTTACTTCAATGTGTAATGAACAACATTTCTGAGCCAAGTGACACACACCCAATAATCGATATTTTAATCGTACCTTCCCCTACAAAATATAAATGAGGATTTCTATTAAGATTTATTCGTGTTGCATCACAGTTCACCTTAACTTTTATTGCACTGGAAATTCTACAGTGGCTTTGTCTCAAACACGTTCCATTGCTAACTGCCATTTCTCACTAATATAGTGCAGCAACCTGTCAAAATGCACATATTGAAAGGTGGATGAGTATTTCAGCATTTGCATGTTGCATCAACACACACACACACACACACACACACCAGCACGTTCTGCAAAGGTTAAGAGGTGATATTTGGATATAATCCAACATGGGACAGTTCAGTTTGCCAGCTCAATTTATACTGACTCTTGATTTCATAAATTGATAAACTGTATGTGAGCATGAAAACAAAACAAGGCGTCATCCTCTGTATAAAGCAAAGGGTTCACATACCAAATCCTACTGCATCTTGGAATTAATCCTTTATAATTTTATATATCTTCTATAATAATCCACAGTGTATGTATTATATACACCTCTCAGAACTTGCAATTACTCATTACTCGCAACGGTACCCGCCCTAAGGGCGGGGCTTCAATCGGGAGGCGCAAATGATTATTTAAACGATTTTACCTCTTCTCTCCGCATGACGTCAAAATCGAAACAGTATTTTTAGAATATCAATAAAAGAAACCACCTCACTGTTAACATCGGTAAATATTATTCCAGCGTGTTTCAAATCATACAACTGTACGCTTTTCGTTAGGAAAGAAAATGGAATGATTTTGTACCTCTTCTTCAGCTTAGAACTTCAGGATACACGACATTGCTGATAAAAGTTCCTTTTCTCTCTTTGAAGTTCTTGGCAAACATTTTTATATTGTCACTGCTGCCAACGCGACGCCATGGCATTATTCATTACATTCATTCATTCATTCATTTAATGATCATTAAACATTATTCTTACGCTCATTAAACGTTCATTAAACATTAAACGTTCATTAAACGATTACGAAAATAAAAACGAAAAACATCACGAAATTACGTTCACACCGTCACATCAAACACTAGTGCGAACACAAACATCGTCACAACATCGTCACAATGAAAACATCGTCACAAACGTTACGTTACGTAATTCAAACCGTGATCACATCGAATATTGGAGAGCCCATTGCCCAAACGATTTGTTTTCTCTGGTACGTTTATCAAGTAATCACATGAACATACACGTTAATCTTACAGCCGCCATGTTGGTGCTGGCCCTCACTGCGATACGAAGCGAACGTTATGCGGGAGTCCAAAGCTGAAATTGGAAAAACAATATAGCCTATTTTACTCCAGGGGGACCTAGGATTACCCACCCAAAATATCGTTGCGATCGGTTCAGTCGTTTTTGCGGTACCTTCGAACGGACGGACAGACGGACGGACATTTGGTGAATTATAGTAAGATTTGTGCATGTCCTGTGTGTGTTTCCATAAACTATTTCCAATACAGTAAAATACCATGCCCATATATATTCAAAGCCTGGTGTTGGTTTAACAGTTAAGGTGGCTGGCTTGATGCAGCCAATCAGCCACAGGCTGCACACAAACCACCACCACTGTACTAATTAATGACGCAATATAGCAGAGACAGGTTACATCAATTGTTTTGTTTCACTATGATGTTAGGGTTACTTTCTGTTGGTTTATACAGATTTCTGGCTTTAAAGGTACAGAAACGAACTTCGAGTGTTTACATGAAATAATTTCTTCCATTGCAATTTGTTTGTATTTTCATGGAGTTGATCCATAGAAAGCACTCGAGCTCCCCATACCTCCCTCCCCAAATCTGCGATGTTCTGCAAGTTCAGCAGTAGGAAGCCCGAGTTAAGAAGAAGTAAAACCAAGTTGCCAATTATCTGGGCCGATCATAATTCTGATTATATATATATATATAATGAAATAATAGTGAAAACGACTCACTATTCACTGCTTTGCATCAATTCCACCAGGTCATTGAACAGAACGTCCCTGTTCCTCTCACAAAAGCCAGACACATCATATGACACCTGAGGAAGAGCAGGAATTCATCCGGTTATTCCAGTATGGGTTTTCTGTAGCCTTGGGTGTCAAGAAAACAGTAGTTTCCAAGGAAGCACATTCCCAAGTGTTTCTTTTCTAATCAGTTGAGTTCAAATGTAAAACATGTTCAAACATCACTTAAGATTATGCATAATAACCACACCCTAAAGTACCCACCTTCCCTGCATAGTGGTGTACAATGAAACCTTGGTTCCAGCTGTTTAAGTGTTCATGTGTGCCGAGGGCTGCCTGGAGCTTCTGCAGCAAGGTGCTGTCAGCACCCTCCCCCGTCGCATGCATTGTAGCACACACATCATCCAGAATACTCATCACTCCTGGTGGGTTCTAAGCACGCACACACACACACACACACACACACACATTGCAGGTGACAGATTAAATCTTAAAAGGTGAAGTGATGGAGCATGTGTGTGACGGTGACACAGAGCATGAGATTTCAGAGCAAGTGGTATTTGTCTAAGGGAAGAAGCTCGGTCGATTGCTGTGCCAGAAAGTGCTTTTACCACTTTATTTTCAATCAGATCACAGACAATTTTGTTGTTGAAGTAATCAATATTCGACCATTTGATGCCTTCTTGCACGTACTCGTCCTGAAATATAAAGATCAATATGAGATTGGAAGAAACCACTCCACAAGTATTTCAATTTCCTTTTTCCAATGAAGCTTTAACTGCCCCTTATAAAGGGAACTATAATATTAGATTTATTCTTCTGCATCTTAGGCCTTAGGGCTCACCTGCTCAGCCTTCAATGTGAGTTCAATGAAAATCTGCTGCAGTTTCTCATTCACAAAGTTGATGCAGAATTGTTCAAACCCATTTTTCTGCCATGAAACAGAATACAGGAATTATGTAAACATTTAGTTTAGAGTATCAAACCTGGTGCAGAATTGCCCTTCTCTGCAGTTCCTTGTGTTTTTTGGACATAACTTTTTCGAGACATTATTGATGTGGACAATACAATACATTCCATTCTGGACAATATTGATGTACAAAGTCCATCACCTCAATCATTTCGGCCATTAGGTAAATCATTAAAGAATATAATTTCGATGAAACTTTATGACTTCTTTTGTCTGACCACACTGAAGTACCAAAATGGCTATGACTTGGTGAGTTGGGTCATAAGACCTCCTTTATTCTCATAGTTTTGAATCCAGAACACAGAAACTAACCAGATGGTACTTATTAAATACTTACCCCACACAGTCAACTTGGTGCGAGTCAACACTTCTGTTTTTCTTAAGGGTTTTTACGGCGTAGCCCATAGGACAAAGCTGTCTAGAACAGTGTTTATCTGTCCGTTTTTAGGTGTCCATTTTTCCGTTTTTTTCCGTGTTCGTTTTTACATTTTTCCCAAGCCTGGACCCCGTGATGTCTGACGTCATAATTATAACTACATTTTACATGAGGAGGCACCCCTTTGGTGAAACTTTAGTGTCCATTGGACCAACAGTTGCAGAGAAAATAAAATTTTCATACTGATCGGATAAAGCGTTGTACTTGTGGAATTATGACATCATAATGAAGACACTGATGACATCATTAACACTAGGGCATTGCCCGTACTATATCTATATCTAAAATTATATCCCCCCCCTCTATTTACATGAAATGGTTTGGTCCAAAGCGAACGGCTTGCGAGTACGGTGACAATCCCCCCCCTCTATTTACATGCAATGGTTTGGTCCAAAGCGAACGGCTTGCGAGTACGGTGACAATCCCCCCCCTCTATTTACATGAAATGGTTTGGTCCAAAGCGAACGGCTTCCGGAGTTTGGTAAAGAAATCGCCATCGCGTGCACAAACGCGCAGGAAAGCGAATGAATCGCAAATTCGTTTTTATTAGTTTTAAAACATAGTTTAACGCCAACATAGTTTGCAAACGTGAAATAAATGAATACGCTCTCAAATGTGCCATCCGAGGCAGAGTGTGTCCGCCACGTTCGGCACACGCGATAGTTCGCTGCTCTCTGATTGGTTGAATCGTTTTTTGGACATAGCTCGGTAAGTAATTGTCCGATTAATATGAAACCTTGAAAAGGCACATCCTCGGGTCCCCAGCAATATACCTGGCAAGTTAAAAGTATATCGGACCCGTGGTTGTCGAGAAACAGCGGTCACAGACAAACGTACAAACGTACAGAGATTACTGGAATTATAGATAGATATCTTATTCACCATGAGGAGTACTTGACAATAAGCACTCCCCATGGCTTATTCGGTGCAACCTTTTTTCCAATATGGCGTCCTTACCACGTGACCTATAATGTCATAATTATAACTGAAGGTTCTACAGGATGAGGCGCACCTATGGTGAAAATTTGTTGCGTCAATCGAACCAAAGCTTGCTGAGAAAATGAATTTTTTAAATGCAGACACTACGACATATATATACACATGCACGCACAACACATGTACGCACACAAGCACACGATTGCTTAACCCCGCTTTTCGCTTCGTGAGCGCAGGGTTACTAGAGAGTTCATAGAATACATTATTCCACGCTGTCTAGAGAAACAAGGACATGTGCAGGGTCTACAAGCGGCAAATTTGGCACTCTTCACCTCCCAGGATCTTTTCACTTCATTGTTGAGGACTTGATATTTGACCTTTTTCTTGATTTCTGTGTTATTTAGACCAAAATCACTGGGTACTGAAACCTCAATTCGCAATGCCTTAATTTCCTATTTGTCTCTGAGTAAGATGTCCGGTCGCAGCGCGTTGTTTTCTCTGCTCACGCTGGATGGGATCATCAGGTCATATGTGAGCATTATGTCCTTGTTTTCAATGATTGATTTTGGTTCATGTGTCCACGAGTTTCGTGGAACTGCGATATTTAAATTCTGCAGATGTGCCAGTGGATTAGTGGATTAGTGGATTACTCTACATACCTTGTTGTGCAGCTGTTCTGAGATGTTTTTTTTAACATCCTGATAGGACATGACTTGTGCTTTCCGTTTCTACCTTGCAAAATCTACACTTGTCCGAATCACTCAGTCCTGCCATCTTTTTAAATCCATTGGTGTAGTGTCCTTGGTCTTGGGCATTTATAATGATTCGTTCTCCGTCCCAGTTGAGCTGACCTCTTCTTCGTCATTCCAATGATCCTTTTTTGTCCATCCCCAATCTGTCCAACTTTTTTATATTTTCCTGCTCTTTTTTTAAATATTTCCCTGCTCTTTTGCCTTTCTCTCAGTTATCACTATATACCTGCTGGTATTACATCTAGTAATATCTCTTTTGTCTTTTTTGCAATTGTTGGGGCTGTATTAGTTGCTGTTTCGGTTTGGTGTGTGAAATCTTCCATTTGCACCTGCTTTTCGAAGTTTTTTTTTTGCAAAGTGAGTGAGAGATACCTTTTCTGGTTTGTTGTGTTCATGCTTGTACACAAATTGTATTCAGTAGTCTGTTGAGCTTTTCATGTACTCTGCTAATCCTACAATCATCACTGTGCACTTCATTGAGTTCCACCAGGCCGCCACCTCCTTCTTTCCTCAGCAGGTACATTTGTCGAATGAATCTGATTTGTCGAATCTGATTTTTGTTGAACATTTTATGGATAGTGAGCAGTTTCCTTGTTTTGATATCCAGTTTTTTTTCATATCTTTTTTGGCCGGTTTACTATTCCGCAGCTGCACTGGAGCACTGGTACTGTTAGTTCGTTTTTGGCTTTGATTTTGTTCCTTGGGGTAAGACATCTACGCATGTATTCTTTAGTAATTGTTTTGCACATTTTTTATGACAAATTTGGTGGCCCGTTTCCTACTTCAATGTATTTGTAAGATGCGAGGTTGTCTAGTTCATGTATTGTTGTATCCAGGTCGATTTTTTCATGTTGTCCGTTTTTGTTGGTCTACCTTGCACGGATGTGCACTTGGCATGCTTATCCATTTGGATGTTGTCAGAGAACAGTCGTTTTTCTGTCAATTTTTCGTCGTTTGGTGCAAAGAGTTTTAAATCATCCATTTACAGTAGATGTCTCACCTTTTCTTGTACCTTTTGATGTTTTTAAGGACTTGGTATTTAACCTTTTTCTTTTATTGGATGTTAAGGTGTCTCTGTATTCTTGCTCATTAATGAGGTTACTTAGTGGGTCCAGGGCCAGTCAAAACAGGAGAAGGGAAAGGCTGTCTCCTTGGAAGATCCCGTGTCGTATCTTTTTTCCTGGTATTTCAATCTTTCCTTCCGAGTGCTGCAGGATTAGTATGGTATTTCATAGATCCATTGCTTTCCCAATCACCTAAATTATTTGGGGATTTATTTTGTACATTTGCATGCCCTTTATCATATATTAATGTGGGACACTGTCAAAAGGGTTTTTATAGTCTATCTATGCTGTGGAAAATTTGGTTCTTCTCGTATTGCAATTGTGTGTGTGTGTGTGTGTGTGTGTCAGTGTGTCAGTGTGTCTCCTTCATAACTCCAAAACCATGAAACCTAGTGGTCTGAAACTTTGCATGTATACTAAGGGAACTCCAAGAGATTGCAGGGATGAAAACTGGGTGTTTGGGTACATGTAAACACCCCTTTTATGAAGATAAGTAACTCATCTCATCATGAAAAAACATGAACAGACTTATCCTTGCTCTCACTCTCGTCAGCCCGCTCTCCCTCACAGGGGTGTTAATCCACCATTTGGTTTGGCCTGTTCAAAAATGCCTTGCCTTGGAACCATGATATACTCTCACGAACTAATTAAAATATATAATTAAAATCTGTCTTCGGATTTGAGGATTGGAACACGAGGACTAAATAAGTGTTGAAACCTGGCGTGATATCTGAAAATTTAAATAAATTAATAACTCTTATAACTCCGTGTATTTATGTATTTACTTTAAGCAAGCAAGGCTGTGATCCCTCCTTCTCCATATTTGCAAATTGCAAAAGCATTAAACTTAACTTTTTAAACTGTTCAGAGAATTCTATCGAGTGAAGAAAAGATTTTAAAATGTGCCTAAAGTGTAACTTCATTGTGTGCAACAAAAATAACTATGATAAAGCGCTCATCATCGAACACCTGATCTACGCTGTATACATCGCTAATCACCTGCCAAGCTGGCTATTGCTCATCAACAGTTTCGTTGGAGTGCTTGCTTGAGTGCTTGAGCCACTTGTCGAGCACTCTACAAGCGTTTTGGTAATGGAAAACACTGCTGCTTCACTATTCTCTTACTTTTATATTTGCTTTATTTGTCTTTTTGCTTAAATATTTGTAATGTTGTTTTGTGCAATCTGCTTTCATTTAGGATGATATTTCATTTCATTAGGAGCTTGAAGAGATTTTATCTTCCAAATAAAAAAAGTCTTAAGTTTAATCATGACAAAACTTTATAGGATCAGATTTTTTTACCACGTTCCCTTATGAGGGGATTTAAACAGTCATTATCTCACAATTCATACCTTATAAACATACGAAATCCAAAGGGGTGGTAGTCTGGAAGGAGGGGATGGAGTGGGAGGAGGCAGGGGGATGGGTGGGAAGAGGGAGGTGGAAGAGGTGGGGTTGGAAGGGGGAGGAGGGAGGAGAAGGGGTGGGGTGTGAGTTCAGAGAGAGGGGATGTGCGGTAAGAGGAGGAACGTGTGGGGTGGGAGGAGGAAGGGGTTGGGTGGGATTCTGGAGGCAGGAGGGGGGGTTGATGTGGGAGGAGGCAGGGTATGGGGTGGGGGATGAGGGAGGGTAAGGGGTGGAAGGAGGGATCCAGCATTGTTCAGCAATGCCGGGGTACCTATGGTAGTATTAAATAAGGTAATTTTCTGTAGGTATGTATGTAAATATGAATGAATGTACATCTGAAAAGCATAGCAAAAAACAGGGCTGGCCTGATGTCCACCAAATTTTGCATTTGTGTTGGTAGTAACCAGGGTTAAGTCATGGGCTGAAACACCCCTCTCCCTCCCCCTTTTTCAGGGGAGGGGTAGACTTGCCAATGCCTGAAGGGAGCAATGTTTCTAGTGCAGATAAATGTATGAGACAACACCAGCCTTTGGTATGACTTGGTCCTTGGCCAGAGTCGGAATCCAACCAACGATCCCCCAGACTCCGGGAGGACGCTATAACCATTATACCACCAAGTTTGCTTTCCTTTTTGATCTGGTTGCTAAAGAGCACTATGATGTCACTGCTCAGTTCCCATATTGATAACATTCTCCATAGAAGAGAGACTGGACAGCTCAATGCTAGGTTTGCTTCCAACCATAGAGACCCAAAGGTATTCAAATTATTGAGCAGTGTATAATGCAAATCTTGGAGGGAAAACTAGAGCAATGTGACTGTGTGCCAATATGCCTACGCATAGTCCCTGCCCGTGACAATAGGTAGATGCCCTCGTTCACTGTCCTAAAAAGAAAGTAGTTTGATTTAAATCCCTTCAGCTGTTTTCAAGTATCACATTTTCACCAGTCATGACAGGTTTCACATAGATCAGTGAAGCGGTTTCAGAGAAGGGATTTTAAAAAACATATCGGCTTTCAAGCGAATATGACTGCCACACCACATGACATATGAGCTTAGAAAATGTACACTCTGCATATGTATGGGTAGCGGATCATGTTTGTGAAGTTTCGTGTTGATCAGATAAGGTTCGATTCTCTATCAAAGATAGCTGCCAAACCACGTGACCTACGACGTCACTATTTTCAAACTATATGCAACAATGGTGTTAGATGACATTTGTAATCGCAAAAGTAAGCGGTTCAGAGATATAATTATTTAATATTTTCCTTCAATCCAATATGGCTGCCACACCATACGACCAATTATGTTTTCGTAATCAACTTGTAATCGCCATGCCTAGTCAATGACACACGTAAAGTTACGAGTCAATCAATTTGGTGTTTTGGGAGATGTTTTTTAAAGGTTTTAAGTTAAATCCAATATGGCTGCCAAACCACGTGACCTATGATGCCATACATTTAATATTTCAATACAAATGTGTCATATATCATTTGCATGCAATTTCAGATTTTTAAGATACGGAATTCAATTAAAACATTTTTGGCTGGTATGCCACTTCACTGATGATGTCATCATTATCATGCTTTTGTTCCCCATTGGGAGGTCTTGACAATGTACCAAGTTTCAAATTTTTCCATTCATCAGTTTCCGAGAAATTATTTTGTAATTATTTGCGTTTAATCCAAGATGGCTGCCATACCACATGACCTATGATGTCACAATTTGCAGAAAAACATTCTGTATTGTTTCCACTCCTGCCCTGAAAGTTTTGTCTCAATCGGACATGTGGTTGCTGAGAAAAATGAGGTTTAGCCCGTACGGACGGACGGACAACAACAACAACAACAACATGCATTTTAAAGGCCATTTTCCCTGCTAGAGCAGGGAAAGGGACGGACAACCCGGTAACATATAAATGCCTCCGGCCACCTGCGGGGGCGGAGGCATAAAAATACCAACCTACTTAATCAGTTGCCAAAAACTTCATCAGTTGCACCAATTGCCAAAAACCAACCTACTCTTTTTTGTTTTGTTTTTATAGGATCCAAAACTCGTAGGGGAGCTGACACAGACAGACAGACAGACAGACACACACACACACACACACACACACACACACACACACACACACACACACACACACACACACACACGACTGTTAGAATGAGACTAACACAGCTACTGAGCTTAGGGGAAGTGCCATCACTTCCCAGGGCACTCTGAGTACCAGAGATGCCACAACAATGGTGCCGCCTTTCTCACCGCACTCAGCGGGGCACTTCACAAGGAGCAATTTCCTCCTCTCCTTGGATGCCAACCTTTGTCTGTGTATTTGTCTCTGCTCTTATCTGAGGTAAACATGAGATTTTCAACGACTAAGTAATGGCATATTTATACAGTTTGTGATCTGCATAGAAGGGGGAGATATTTTGAGAGTGTTTACGTTGTGCATACAGGGGGAGTGGGGGTGTTGGGTATCAAAATTACTTGTAATCTGCAAATTACGTATGTATTGTAACTGGCCCCTTGCTTTAAATAAAAATTGATTAAAAGAAAAATAACGCATAACATTTATGTTATGAATAACGCAATAAAAATAACGCATAAAAATAACGTTTAGCTCCTAACCACATACAAGGCTTTCATCCGCAGCTCAATGGAATACTGTTCTCCCCTATGGGCTGGTGCTCCTGCCTCACACCTAGCTCGGCGTCACGCTGTTGAAACCAAAGCATTCAGAATCATTGGAATCTCCCGCGATGAAGCTAACTCCAATGGCCTCTCACTCACTCACCGCAGGCAGGGTGGTGGTCTTTCTGTCTTCTACTGACTACTCTCCGGCCTTGCTCCCCCAGCTCTCTCTGTGCTCTGTCCCCCAAATATTCCTACAGGTCGCACAAGATCTGCCAGCAACCCTCTTATGGTTAAACTGCCAAAATCTGGGATCTCTGCTCACCTTCACTTTCATTCCTCTTTTCTCCCGCCTCTGGAACAAACTCCCCCACTCCCTTCAATCCCACTCCACCCTCCAGGTCTTTAAAACAGCTGTTCACCACCATCTCTTATCTTCGCCCATCCAAAACCTTGATCTTTTCTACCCCCGCTAATTCACCGCAGATCCACTTTTTTAAAATTCCAACTTCTTTCCTGGAAGTCCTTGCAGTGTCCATATGTTTTATACCTCTCCCACCTCCCCCCAAGCCCCCTCCCTCCCACAGATCTCCTGATGTCCCTGTTCTCTGCTGTTGTGTTTGTGTCCTTCCCCCTCTCTCCCTATCCTGTCCACCGCTCCCCTTATTATATGTTTTATGTGTCGGTTTGACTTTTTGTGTGATTAATGTTAGCTCTTTCACGAGCCTCGATCTTGCATACAAAAAAAACATTTAAAAAAACAAAAAAACATTCATTCCGTGTTCACTGTGGAATAGGCCTCGTATAATTCACCAACATTTGGATAGGTACTGCAAATGATATCAAATGAAAACCAGAAAGAAAAAAATTGCACCTGAAAGATCTCAAATCCGTAGATGTCAAGAACACCAACGTTGTATTCTTCAATGTTCTTTCTCATTGCTTTGTTGATGGCCTAGATATATTTAAAAACAAAGGGAACTCTGTATATATATATATATATATAGGTAATGCAATAATAATTTACACAGCAATTCACTTCCATTACAAAAAGTTCATTAAGAAAAAAATTGCAGAGCAATAACTCAGTGTGATTCACAAGATGAAAACCTCTTCATGTTGTGTTATGTAGGAGCTCAAATCCCCCCGCATTGCCCGCTTACACAGGAAGTTCATCGATATTCCAAAATGCCATTTATAAACACGAGTAGAACCTGCGGAAATTCCGCAAACATAATTAATCTATATCTAATTTCTAATTTTGTCACAATATAATACAAACTCCGTCAATACTGAGAAAATTCTATATTTACTAAAATGCATTTTTTTCCCGATATATTTTATGTCTTGTTTTTAGTATTTTCAAACACTGCTTAATATAAATATTTTTCAAATAGTGCTATTTAGATAGCTACAATGGCAGATACCATCAAATATCTAAGTTAGATATCTGAGTGAATTAAAATACGTAATCAAATATTTTACATTTTGGCAGAAATCTGATAATAAATGTGAGATTTCCTTTGATGTGCTTCAGGCATCATCTGCGCTGTCTTCATGATGATAATGATGATGCTGATGATGCTGATGATGATGATGCTGATGATGATGATGATGATGATGATGATGATGCTGATGCTGATGGAAGTCACGTCGAGTCCGAGGAAGACTGTTGGGTTATCATGTCATGTTGGGCACGAGAATGCACAGCGAGGCCACAGTTACACATGATCTCCCACACGTGTCACACGAGAATCTGGTTGATGACACTTGGTCCAGATTCTTTCTCCTCAAGCGGGCCTGGTGGATATGCTCACTTCTCACCTCCTCAAATGTTGTGACACCTTTGTTGACAATTCTTCTCCAAGATGAGCGATCTGCGGTTTGGAGTTCCCACTTGGCCGGGTCAATATCACAACTTTCTCGCGTAGTATTTAGACAATCGTTGTAGCGCTTTCTAGATTTCCCAGCGCCACGTTTGTCCACAGCCAGTTCCCCATAAAATAACTGTTTCTGGATCCTTAAGTAGCTCGTTCTTATGAGATGGCCAGCCCATTGCAGTTGTTAGGGTTAGGGTTAGGGTTAGGGTTAGGGTTAGGGTTAGGGTTTTTGATACTCTCCACCGATACACAGCCAGATTTAATTAGCATCTCCAGATTGGAAACTCTTTCCTTCCACGTTATGTGCAGGATTTTCTGCAGACATCGTTGATTTAGGGCTGCCAGCCCTAAAAAATATGCTGACTATTAGTAAGGGCATTTTATGAGATATTTCACAAATCTGTTAACTAAATTGTTACCAAAAAATTTCTTCACCAATATGTTTGTAAAGGTGTGTAATAACATGTGTTAAAATGTTGACGTTCAACTCCCGTGGGAAACCCAGAAAAAAAGCTGTTGAATTCGGGTACCGAAAAATTATTTTCGAGAATTTTTATTTTTTTTAATCGGCCCTTAAGTAACTTATGAGGGGTCAAATATGGGTTTTTCATGATTCTGAGTTGATTGTTAACATTTATATTTTCACTTTTACATTTACACACAAAGTAGCTTTTATTTCACATACATATATAATACTCAAGAGTTATTTCTCATTCACAATGTCAGAAGTTTCAACAGTCATTGTCTATGTCTTCTTCAGACTCAACAACATCATGACTGCAGTTTCTGCATGTAATGCCATTACAGACTCCACAGGCCGAGATGCACGTGACCCCATTCTTCTTGCAGCTGCATCGCCGGTTGCTGCAATCTCCATGACAATTACAGCTCGTGAACTGCAATAGCTCCTCAGGAGCCGTGGGGTCCAGTGTTGGAACTGGCTCATACCCATGCACACCTATTGTCCATCCATAGTCACTGGGGTTCAGAGACATGCTCTGTAGAAGGATCCAGTCCCGGGTCTGCAGGTAGGCACGGAGTGAATGTTGTGCAGCTGCACCCTTTGTTGGAGGTAGAGTCTCTGGTTTGATCACCCACCCCGCTGCCCAGAGTGTGTCACCTGGAGTGAGGAGTGGCTGATCATGAGCCAGGGAGGAGGAAAGCTCAGCGAGGGGGAGAAACATGATCGCGTTCGTTCCTATCTCTTTCCTGTTCGTAAATGGAATAATCTTTACTTCAGTTCCTCTCAGGATCTTAGCTTTGTCGAGTGCCTTCAACTTCACCCGGGGGAAAGCTGCTGTTGTCTGTGGATCTGGCAAAGGTGGTGCCGGAGAGGTGACTTCGATCCAACCCATTGAGTGAAAGGGAGTGTTTCCGTGAATAGAGACAATGTTTAAATCTATATTGTCTCCAACAAACTGAGTGACTGCATTGTTTGTTTCCCCAACCTCCATAAAGACCACCTGATCATTACTTGACAATTCACTTTCACTGGCTGGCACTTTGGCTGTCATCACTGATTGATCCTCAAGCGCAGCATCAACCGCAACCTCATCATTGATCTGTTCATCGGTTTCCTCCACAATGGTGTCAAGAGTGCCAGAAGTATCTGGAACATCATCTCCACTCCTACTATTAAGGAAGCAGTATTTGTAGTTTTGTGTCTCCGTGTAAGACTCAGTGTATCCCAGCCGGTGGAACTTGTTGAGCATCCATTTTGACCCAAATCTATGATCAAGTTGTATGGCAAGCCCCATTTGGTGTGGCAATACTCCAGACTGAGGTCGACAGGCCTTAATAAAATTCTGCCCCCAAACGGCAACTCTTTCGTCTGTCTTGACAATCGGTCTCAAGAACATCTGAAGGCTTGCAGGAACAAGTGTCAGCTGACTATCGATGTCAGTCATACTGTGTGTGGTGGGGTATGACTTTGGACCTAAATCAATCAAGGCAATATCATTGGATATGAACTTGAGTGCCGTCTTTATGATCTGAGTCTTCTCATCTCCATGGTCAAGATTAGCATGATGCACTCGCAGAATATTGTCGGTGCCATCTTTGAGACAGAGTACATCTGCCCTTCTTTCCTGTGTTGTGAAATACAAGGTGTCTTCGTATTTCTCTAGAAGTTTTATCTTTAGCCAATGCTTTGAATAAGAAAGGCTCTTCTCTGGTGACTGATCAAACTCCTGCAGCTTTTCATGGACTTGGTCCATGTTCATTACCCCATGCTCTAATTCTGAGTCTAACCATTCGCAGAATTCAATAAAAACTGCCTCTCGCTCCTCATCAATACTCCTCTGTCCTCTCTTCCTTTTTCCTTCCTCATCAGTCTTGGACAAACTGTCACCTCTCGCAAACATAAGTTTGCATCGCAAATGGTACAGTGTTTCTTCTGCTACCAAGTCGTTGATCCCTTCCAGGCGTCCAGTGACTTCAGTGCCCCAGTCATCCCCGCGACTCCGTGCTGTCTTCAGCAAGCTTGCCTTCAGTGTATCTGCAGTCAAATTATCTGGCACTCTGTATTTCTTTCTAGCTTGTGCTGGATTATTTTTGTAGAGCTGGGCTGGTTGGTTGCAAAGAATGCATACATCCTTATACAGGAGGTCAACTGACTGTGATCTTCTAGAACTGCAGCCAGTTGATGAACTGAACTCACAAGTAGTGCGTCTTCTCTTCAACTTTGATGACTCTTTCTCTGCCTTTGATGCTTGAGCTGACTTCTTGGTGGTTGCAACAAAGTTGTTGTACAGATCATTTTTACACTTCTGGTGGTACCTCAGTTTTCCTTCCTTTTGAGCCTCCTTCATACGTTCCACAACAGTAACATTTTCGACAGTTTCTGCTTGTTTCAATAAAGTTGAGTATCCCTTTGGAGTTGCCTGTATGAGCCTTTCAGCTGGTGTATCCGAGCGTGCACAGATGAAGCAATTGAGCACAGGTGGAGTAACGTCTTCATCCATATTGCTAGACTCCATGTCCTGCAAAGTAGAAAATGAGATATATTTAGAAATTATTTTTCCACAAAGGAGTGTCTGTGGTGAAATATAAATGTTAACAATCAACTCAGAATCATGAAAAACCCTTATTTGACCCCTCATAAGTCACTTAAGGGCCGATTTAAAAAAATAAAAATTCTCGAAAATAATTTTTCGGTACCCGAATTCAACAGCTTTTTTTCTGGGTTTCCCACGGGAGTTGACCTTCAACATTTTAACACATGTTATTACACACCTTTACAAACATATTGGTGAAGAAATTTTTTGGTAACAATTTAGTTAATAGATTTTCATATGTTTCCCTTACTATATCGGTTGTCCAGCACTCAGCACCATACAGCAATGTACTCACAACCACAGCTCTATAGACTGATATTTTAGTAATCATTTTAACATTGTGACTGCTCCAGACTCGGTGGTAGAGAAGGCCAAAGGATGTACGAGCCTTTGCTATACGACTAGAGATTTCACAATCCAATTGACCATACAACAACAATAACAACAACAATAATAGGCATTTTAAAGCCATTTTCCCTGCTGGAGTGGGGGTTAGCCACTAACTTAAGACCATCATCTAATATTTTTTTCCCAATTCAATTCCATTATTCTGTTATCAATGCTGTTAGGCCTGGTGTTGGCTTAGTGATTAGGGTGCCGGCTTGGGACCCTAGGTTCGAATCCCGGTCGATTGCTGAATTAACACCAGGGGGGTTGACTCAGCCTGCCATCCTTCCGGGATCGGCAAATTCAGTACCAGTTCACTGGTAATTTCCTGTGTGTCGCAAGAGGCGACTAACAGGGTTGGAGGCAGGAAGGGCATCCAGCCATAAAACATTGCTTCAAAAAGGGGACCACGGTGCCCGAAAAAGGCCAACCCCTGCTCTGCGGGGAAAAATGGCCTCCAAAGGTGGTTCGTTATCAATGCTGTTATCCCCCCTTTGTCAGGTGTTGTTTTTAGTCCTGGCAGGACATCAGTCGCCCTCCCCATTAGCAAAGCCATGAGGGTATCGGTTTAGTCACCGACAACCTCACCATGTGGCGGGGAGCACTGGGTCACGTGTTACCAGTGGCAGTCCCAAAAGACTGACCTAGTAATGGTCCAAGTTACTGCCTTCCTTTTCTTTCATAGGCAGCACATGACTGCTGTTTGCATAATTTGCTGGGGGCAGGTCGGTGCCACCGATGCAGTTCCCCCTGTAAGTTTGAGCAGGTATTTGTAACTAGTTCAGAGTGTCGGCGATAGCTCTCCTCCTCTTCGCAAAGGACACCGAGATCTTTAACATCCATCACCAAATGCTAGCAGATGGAGCACCCAGTTTAACGTCCATACAATGCATGGCACTCACATTGAGTGATCTCCTAGCCTTGTGAAGCACCAGGATGAGAGTTTATAGCTTCATCGATATTCAAACCTCGCCGAGACAGCTCAGAGGCTAGTGTGCATACCTCTCGGCTATTCAGCCAGCCCGGTTACTTCCCTGTGTTGACCTCACCTCCACAAGGTAGTCAAAGAGGCGACTGTACAAGGCTTTAGCAAGGGCATCGCGTGTGTACGTCGCTTGCTCTACGTTCAATGTCACATCAATGGTCTCCGAACGACCACCCCACTTGCTGTCCATCTTGCGGCTGGTAAGTTTCTCTTTTAGCTTTTCCATGTCAATGCCCAACAGGTATGCTGGGAATGAAAGGACTGCAAGGTATAAGAAGACAGCAATTGGAGAGCCATTTTGAGTCAAACATTAACACAAATGCTGTGATTTACGGAGTTCCTAAGCAACAATTTTATGATTGAGTATTCTTCTCAGCACTTATCTGGGTTTGATTTATCAAAATACTTATAATTCCATGTTGGAACCCGCAGCTCCCTTTCTGCCATCTATATCCAGCATTATTTTGGTATCATCTTAGGCTCACATTTCTGGTCAATATGACAACACACAAATGTGCTTACAAATTCATGCATGCATATGCTTACAATCATCAGTTTCCACAGCAGCATAATTCCCATTCTCGACAAAGTTGATATTCCCGAGGTGCAGAATTCCTGAAACTATCTGCAACACTGTTTGTTTCACTTCTGGAGAAATTCCAATCACATCCATCGCACCCTAGAAAATAATACAAAATGAGACCACTGAATCTCTTAAAGGACCCACAGAAAAATCCACAGATTTGTAAGGAAATTGCAGTAAAGAAAGATTGATAATTACAGTAAACAGTAATCAAAATGTACATTTCTGTAGAAGGGATTCATGCAGTTACACAACTTCAATGTATGATGTGTGTGGTGCAAGAATAACCAGAGTTTCACTGAAGTCCTTTTTGTCATCCGTGCCCTCCACGGTGAATGTTTCAGACTGGTTCAGGTAGGAGTAATAATCTGGATTTGTAATGCCAAACATTTCCCTCTCCTCCGCTGAAGCGCCTTCTAGCATCTGCAAAAGAATGGCACCGTTAGAGCAAACAGTGGATAATATACATATACCAGCAGGGATTCACAGAACATCTTCACAATGTAAAATGTGACATCAACTCATCAACTCCCCTTCCACTCACAAACCTTAACTCATCAACACATTCTTGTTCCGAAGCCATTCCAGTGTTGCGTTGGCTGTATGCTTGGGGACATTTTCCTGTTGGAATGCAAATCTTTGCTGTAGTCTGAGGTCTTTTGCACTCTGAAACAGGTTCTCCTCAAGGATTTACCTGTATTTGGCTCCATTCATTGTTCCCTTTATCCTAACAAGTTTTTCAGTCCCTGGCACTGACAAGCATCCCCATAGCATGATGCTGCCACCACCATGCTTCATGGTACAGATGGTGTTAAATGGGTGATGAGCTGTGCTCGGTTTCCACCAGATGTAGCATTTTGCATTCAGGCCAAATATTTCAGCTTTCGTCTCATCAGACCACATCATTTTTTGCCGCATACCCCTTAGAGTCTTTCATGTGCCTTTTTGCAAACTCCACGTGTGCCGTCATGTGCCTTTTTCTCAGGAGTGCCTTCTGTCAGGCCACTCTTCCACAAAGCCTAGATTTGTGAAGTTCTGCAGAGACTGTTGTCCTTCCGGCATGTTCTCTCATCTCAGCCAAGGAACTGTAGTTCCATCAGTGGTCATTGGGTTCTTAGTCACCTCACTGACCAAGATCCTTCTTATCCGGTTGCTCAGTTTAGTCGGACGGACAGCTCTATGAAGAGTCTGGATAGTTTCATATTATTTTCATTTCCTAAAGATGGAGCTCACTGTACTCATGGGAACTTTCACCACTCTAGAAATTGCTTTATACCCTTTCCCCGTATCTACGCCTCCTCACAATTCTATCTCGGAGTTCTACGGGCAGTTCCTTGGACTTCATGGTAGAGTCTCTGCTCGGACATGCACTGTCAACCGTTATCTTTCAGTTATCTGATTGCCTATGATAATGATGCAGTTTAAAACATTAGCAACTGTGATTTGTATGCCACCACAGCTAAAAGGTGCTGGAGGAATTAGTTTTGATGTTGTGGTCCAGCTGTTCGTCAGTGCGTACATCTGTCTGTGCGTGCATAGCAGATATTTGTTACCGCGATAACTTGTGAACCAATGACGGAATTTCAACCAAACTTTGTGCAAGTATGCACTGTAATACAAAGTTGAACTCATAATGTTTGTCTATCTACCTCAGCTTAGAGTAACTTGGGTTGAAGGTTTTCTGAATTTGTGATCTAGAATAGACTGTGGTACACAATGGTACATTATGCTACTTGTCCAAGTGTAAATTTTTCAGTTTATAACCAGACTTTAAATTCACTGGATGAAGGATGGAGTTCCATAACAATGGCAAATCAATTTGGCTGTTAATATAACTTTGTATGCTTTGGCTCTGAAGGCAAATACGAATCCGGGCAGCAAGGAAGTATCGGAAAGATTTGGCCCTCAAATTGCGTTGGGGGGAGAAGGGGGTACAACCACCACAAAGAGGCGTCCCTAAGTTGTAGTTGTGGTTGTGGTTGTTGTTGCTGTTGTTGTTGTGGTTGGGGGTTGATTTTTGAAATTTGCACCCATTGGTCGGACAGCTGCCGACCCTCACCCACATTTGTCGCTCGACTCCACCCACTATGGCACCGAGACAAAATTATATGGCCACCATCTAGGTTTTTTGGGTGGGCCGAAGATATTAGGCCTATTATAGGCCTCTACTGATTATACACTGCCCGGGTTTGTTGCATCAGATTTCCATTGGCTTTGTTTGGGTCGAGTGTTGATTGGAAAGGGTGGCGTGGGGGGTGAATGTCTTCAAGTGTTATGTAATATCTTAGGGGCACCTGTTCTATAGTTACGGGGCATTACAAGGGTGTGAGGATGTCAGATTTATAAAAAAAATAGCTTTAGGTAATTTTTGGACAGCCTCATTTTGGGGTTAGACAATCCGTGACCGTATGATGAATGAGCTCGTTCCGATATAACCATGGCAGAGGCTGACATGGATGAGACTATGATTCTGGAGGTGTAGAGTTAAACTTTTACAAGCACATTTAATGTGCATTTCCTAATCGTGCTGTTCATTTTTTGAGTGCTTTAAATGCGTGTTTCTCAATATGCCCATTACCAGATTTTTAAAGCCAATTAAGTAACGCTTAATGGAGGTCCCTTAACCTCGAGGAGGCGAAAGTGGACAAAGGAGGCGAAAAATACAGTATATATTTTGTGTCCCAGGTTCTGAACACAGTGCATTCTTGTTTCTCTACAAGAGCGAGGCTCATGAAAGGAGCAATGTTAAGTTCACAGGAGGGTAGCAGAGCACCAATTTATTACGACCAGCAAAGCACAATAAATTAACAGGAAAATAAGATGGAGAAGGGGAGACAAACTCAAACCAGCAAGTATAAGAGGGTTGGGTTATGAAGGGTTAATGGGGGGTATAAAACAGGTTCCGTTCCATTCGTGACCATACTCTTTCCATATTCGTGAGAGTCGGTGCTGCCAACACACTCACTTGGCAGAGAATATACAATATGGTTTGCTCTTCTCAATAATGGTCAGGGAAGTAATTTGCCCAGGATACAGTACGTAATGGCCGATTGTTATTGAAAGGTGCTGTGTGATCTTTGAAAAGTACCAAAGTGAATGCTAGTGGAAAGGAGGCAGGCTGAATGTCCTCTTCAGAGAACAGCATGCATATTGATGCAGCACCATAGCTGAGAAACACCAGCGAGACTGCTTATTATCTGTTCTGGAGTAAAACCAAGACCATATAGCTCAAAGGTGAGTTTCTCAGATTTGAGTGATCCTGCCTGCTTCGGTTGACGTGTTCCTTAACATCATCAATGTTCCGTACTCTCAATGGAGTGTCGGTGTTGCTAAAGCAGTTTCTTGGCAAGGGTTATTTATGCTGGGTGGTTTGCCGTTGCCTTTGCAACAGTCTATCGGGGCAGGAATTTATAATCTGGTCATGGTGCCGGGGATAACTTGCCTTATCCTCGTCAAAGAACATCATGGGATCTTTATCAACTACCATTGACCAGTGCTGGCAGACAAGTCCTCCCGTTTAACATCCTTTTGATGGATGGTGCACACATTCACACTTTGCCCTGCATGTGAAACACCAGGAACACTTTATAGCTGTGCCGAGATTCGAACCCAGGCTAGACATGTCAGAAGTGAATGCTTATACCCAAAACATGTCAGAAGTGAATGCTTATACCCAAAACATTTCCTTCACGATGAATGACATGTTACCTGGTAGTAAATGTGAAAATTCCTTTCATCCGAGTTTTGACTCACAACTCGAGACTTTTCCAAAAGAAAGTTGGAGATGCGTCCTCCATTAGGCTCTCCCCCAAAGCTGAACTGGATCTCAAAATACTTGCCCTGGTACAGAAATAAACAACTTTTTGGAACACATACGCTTGCTATTTATTATACACCTCATATGAAACAATTACCAACATTAGTCTTGGCTTTGCCTGTTTATTCCATTAATAGACAATTTTTTTCATTCTAACATAAATAGGATTATTCCGACAAAATGCAAACAAGATGTAAAGTATCCCAGTTGCTGAACCAGATTATGTCAGACATCAAGAGGATCGAGTCATCAGTGCGTGCGTGGCAAGTCATCAAGATCCAGCAAACTGCACGGAGCCATCCAATGCCAACCGAAAGATTGGAGCCAAACAAGGTGCAGATTAGAGGGGATAGCAATGAACCCCAATGTTCCTTTCACCTCCACCAAAACACAGTTACAGAGAAAGCCCTCAGTGCACACACAGCTATCGGTGCGATTAGAGATAACATGGAGAAATTGCGGAGGTTAAGGGTCAGACTCAGGTGGCTCAAGCAACTTCCAGAGTGCCTCCATACACAGTTTGACCAAAGTGGTGTTTGAGGTTCACTAACAAGGCAAACAAAGAGAAAAACACAACAAAGCCTCTCAACTTGGCTCACTCTCAACACAACAAAGCCAACAACAACAGCCATGGCTCTTCAGCAAAGGATTTCTGTGACTCACTGGGACTGACACAATCTGTCAATTTCCCGACCCGGATCACAGTCAACGGAGCATCTTCTCTTCTGGACTTGGTTATGACAAACTTCCCTGAAAATGTCTGCTGCTCTTCTTCTGCTCCAATCGGCTCATCTGATCATGTGCTTGTTAAAGTGGACATCTCTCTGACCATTCTCAGAGAGCCTCCTCAGCGTCGACGAGACTGGCATTTCACTCAGGCCAACTGGCACGGTCTTCAAGCAGCCATCAATCATCTGGACTGGTCTCCCATCTCTACCGCCTCTGACATCAACTCATCCTGGGAATTCTCCCAAAGTAAATTGCTCTCTCTCATGCACAGATTTATCCCATCTCGTCTTCAGTTGTCATACCCTTCCTCCCATCCATGGTACACGGAATCTTGTGGTGAGGCTATTGCCCAGAAACAACTTGCTTTCGTCTCCTGGAAAGCAAATCCAACGGAAGGAAATCTTATTTCCTTTCACAAAGCCCGAAACAAGTGTGTGTCCACCCTCAGGAGAGCCAGGAAACAATATCTCTCCGTTCTCAGGACAGAACTCTCTTATCTGTCTCCCTCTTCCAAATCCTGGTGGCGCCTGGTCAAATCTGTTTCTGGTGTTTGTTCCCCCTCCATCCCCTCCCTCACCTCAAACGGCGACACGGCTGATTCCGCACGTGAAAAAGCTGAATGCCTCAACTCTGTGTTTGCCTCTAAATCTTGTGTCCCAAACCCATCCCTCTCTGTACCCACCGTACCCAGTCGTACCCAGCTGCTCCTGCACTCTGTGTCCTTTCCTCCTGACAAGGTGGAAAAGTTTCTGTCAACCCTCGACTCTGATTCTGCAACTGGACCTGACGGCATCAGCCCACGGGTCCTAAAATCCTGTTCTTCCGCTCTTTCACTCCCTCTCTCTGTTCTCTTCACCCTCTCTTTTGCTCAAGGTCATCTGCCATCTGCTTGGAAATCTGCCAACATCACCGCTTTGCACAAAAAAGGTGCAAAAACAGATCCCAGCAACTACAGACCAATCAGCCTTCTCCCAATTATCAGCAAAGTCATGGAATCCATCATTGCTTCAGATATGAAATCTTTCCTCTTCTCCAATGGCTTGATCTCTGATCATCAATTTGGTTTCAGACCTGGTCACTCTACTCTGGACATGCTGCTTCTGCTTTCTCAACAATGGATGGAGGTCCTCAATTGCAAACAGGAAATTAGAGCTGTCTCCCTTGACATATCACGTGCCTTCGATACGGTCTGGCACCCCGCTCTGCTCACCAAACTCTCCTCTTTTGGTATCCATGGAAATCTCCATGCATGGCTGGTGGACGTCCTCTCTAGTCGTAATCAACGTGTGGCCCTGAATGGGTTTCTCTCATCTCCTCTTCCTGTTCAGGCTGGAGTTCCCCAAGGCAGTGTTCGGGGCCCTGTGCTTTTTCTGGTCTTCATCAATGATCTCTCTGACTCTCTTGAAAATCCTCTCTATCTCTTTGCTGATGACTCTACTCTCTGTCGCTCCATTCTTCATCCCTCAGATCGGCAGTCTGCAGCCTCCTCACTCTCTGCAGACCTGGAAAAAATCACAGACTGGGCATACAAGTGGAACATGTCTTTCAATCCTGACAAATCTCACACTCTTATGATGTCTCTCCGAAAAGACCGACTGGACAACCCTCCCATCCACTTTCTGAATAATCCTCTCCAAGAAGTTCTGTCACTCAAGCTTTTGGGTCTCACTATCTGCCATGATCTTTCCTGGGAAAACCACATTTCAAATCTGGCCTCCAAAGCCAGTCGCCGACTGGGCATACTCCGTCGTGCGAAGTCCTTCCTTGGCACACCTGAGCACCAATGCGAAGTCCTTCACCACATACAAGGCTTTCATCCGCAGCTCAATGGAATACTGCTCTCCCCTCTGGGCTGGTGCACCTGCCTCACACCTAGCTCGTCTTCACGCTGTTGAAACCAAAGCATTCAGAATCATTGGAATCTCCCGCGATGAAGCTAACTCCAAGGGCCTCTCACTCACTCACCGCAGGCAGGTTGGTGGTCTTTCCGTCTTCTACCGACTCCTCTCTGGCCTTGCCCCCCCCAGCTCTCTCTGGGCTCTGTCCAGCAAATATTCCTACAGGTCGCACAATATCTGCCTGCAACCCTCTTATGGTTAAACTGCCAAAATCAAGACTCTCTGCTCACCTTCACTCCTTCATTCCTCTTTTCTCCCGCCTCTGGAACAAACTCCCTCACTCTCTTCAATCCCACTCCACCCTCCAGGTCTTTAAAACAGCTGTTCACCACCATCTCTTATCTTCCCCCATCCAAAACATTGATCTTTTCTATCCCCGCTAATTTCACCCCAATTCCACTTTTTTGAAATACCAACTTCTGTCCTGGAAGTCCTTGGTGTCCTTGTGTTTGATACTTCTGCCACCCCCCTCCCACCAAGCCCTCTCCCTCCCACACATCTCCCTGCTCTTAAATGTTGTGTGCCCTCAAGTGTTTGTGTGCTTCCCCTTCTCTTGTCTTCCGCTCCCTCTTTTTATATATTTTGTTTGTCTGGTTGATTTGTTTGTGAAATAAATGTCAGCTCTTTCACGAGCCTCGATTCAGTATACAAAAAAACAAAAAAAAACAAAAAAACTTCCAATTGCAAATTCGTATTGAAACGAGTGTGAAGATCTGATAAATACAGAAACAGTGTTGTAAAGGCCACAGTTAGAGTAAAACAGTTGGAGAAAAGTAAGTTCAAAAACATTGGTAAAGTATGACAGTAACATTTTCCTTGAAGTTGGTTGCACAAAGGGCATGTGACCCTGGTTATTCTAGATTGAGAATAATGACTGTTTCAAACTGTCTGTTGTCAATTTGTAGATCAGAAAACAAACATCCATGTGAAAGAGGACAAATCGAAAGTGACCCCTTGAAGACATACCAGCTATATGTAACGCCCAATTCAAGAGAAGGACAACGCGATACTTACAAATCTGCTCGAGTTGTTGTTTCTGACAGTCTTTGCGTTTCCAAAAGCCTCCAGCAGAGGGTTCGACTGCAGGATGATGTCTTTCACATGCTGAGAACGGTACAAAGAAAGGCAAATTATGAGGATTGAAAGAGACGCTGCGTTTTTACTTTTCTTTCATCCACCATATAAAATGCAGTTTGTGTGTTTGTACGTTCTAAAGGCCATTCTTTTAACATGACTATGTGTTCACTCCGGTCTATTTTTGAGGATAAAACAAACTCTAAAAAACATTTTCCATGAAGGATAAATTTATGTGTCTTCCATTCGAACTGTAGATGGTGGCTTGCAAACCGAACTTCAAGGGCGGTGTACAGAAACGTTTTTTCAAAATAACAATAAATACAAGGCGCAGGGAGGTGAAATTCGCTGCACGTGATGTGCAATGCACGCAGAGTAAAAATAGTGTCATTTACATCCATATACAACAACATGCATTTGAAGGCCATTTTCCCTGCTAGAGCGGGGGTTAGCCTTGCGGTCCCCATGACAATCTTCTCCATCTTGCCCTATTTTCTGCATCTCCCCTTGTTAATCCCCTTGCCCGCATTTCTTCTTCGACCATTTTTAGCCAAGTCTTTCTCGGTCTTCCCCGTATGATGTCTTATAAATAAAGAAGATACGAGAACGGCACTCAGTAGAGAGGACACCTCCCCCTTGGTGAACAGTTTACATTTTCTGGTTTCTTTCTGGTCCTAGAGTAGACCAGAAAATCACAATACAGAATCACATTTAATCAAAATCATCCGTCCACAACTTTTTGAGATATCATGTTATGTAATGTTTTTGGCCCCGTCTCCCAATGGTGAAGAATCACTTTAAAAATTATAATAGCCGGATCCGGATCTTCACCAAAATTGAATTGATTCTTCCTTGTCACACACAACCTGTCCACCAAGTTTCTTCCAAATCCATCCATAACTTTTTGAGATATCCTACTATATGTTTGTTTTAGCCCGATCTCAATGGTGAAGAATACCCAACTACGGATCATCATCTCAATACCATACATACTCGGAATACGCAACTACGGATCATCATCTCAATACTATACATACTCCGAATACCCAACTACGAATCATCATCTCAATACCATAAATACTCCGAATACCCAACTACGGATCATCATCTCAATACTATAAATACTCCGAATACCCAACTACGAATCATCATCTCAATACTATAAATACTCCGAATACCCAACTACGAATCATCATCTCAATACTATAAATACTCCGAATACCCAACTACGGATCATCATCTCAATACTATAAATACTCCGAATACCCAACGATGGATCATCATCTCAATACTATAAATACTCTGAATACCCAACTACGGATCATCATCTCAATACTATACATACTCCGAATACCCAACTACGAATCATCATCTCAATACTATACAATAATACATACTCAGAATACCCAACTACGAATCATCATCTCAATACTATAAATACTCCCAATATCCGACTACAAATCATCATCTCAATACTATACATACTCCGAATACCCAACTACAGATCATCATCTCAATACTATACATACTCTGAATACCCAACTACGGATCATCATCTCAATACTATACATACTCCGAATACCCAACTACGGATCATCATCTCAATACTATAAATACTCCGAATACCCAACTACGAATCATCATCTCAATACTATATATACTCCGAATACCCAACTACGGATCATCATCTCAATACTATAAATACTCCGAATACCCAACTACAAATCATCATCTCAATACTATAAATGCTCCGAATACCCAACTACGAATCATCATCTCAATACTATAAATACTCCGAATACCCAACTACGAATCATCATCTCAATATTATAAATACTCCGAATACCCAACTACGAATCATCATCTCAATACTATAAATACTCCGAATACCCAACTACGAATCATCATCTCAATACTATATATACTCGGAATACCCAACTACGAATCATCATCTCAATACTATGCATACTCCGAATACCCAACTATGGATTATCATCTCAATACTATACATACTCCGAATACCCAACGACAAACCCTCATCTCAATACTATACATACTCCGAATACCCAACTACGGATCATCATCTCAATACTATACATACTCCGAATACCCAACGACAAACCCTCATCTCAATACTATACATACTCCGAATACCCAACTACGGATCATCATCTCAATACTATACATACTCCGAATACCCAACGACAAACCCTCATCTCAATACTATACATACTCCGAATACCCAACTACGGATCATCATCTCAATACTATACATACTCCGAATACCCAACTACGAATCATCATCTCAATACTATACATACTCTGAATACCCAACTACGAATCATCATCTCAATACTATACATACTCCGAATACCCAACTACGGATCATTATCTCAATACTATACATACTCCGAATACCCAACTACGAATCATCATCTCAATACTATACATACTCCGAATACCCAACTACGAATCATCATCTCAATCCTATACATACTCCGAATACCCAACTACGAATCATCATCTCAATACTATACATACTCGGAATACCCAACTACGGATCATCATCTCAATACTATACATACTCGGAATACCCAACTACGGATCATCATCTCAATACTATATATACTCCGAATACCCAACTACGGATCATCATCTCAATACTATATATACTCCGAATACCCAACTACGGATCATCATCTCAATACTATATATACTCCAAATACCCAACTACGGATCATCATCTCAATACTATATATACTCCGAATACCCAACTACGGATCATCATCTCAATACTATATATACTCCGAATACCCAACTACGGATAATCGTCTCAATCCTATATATACTCCGAATACCCAACTACGGATCATCATCTCAATACTATATATACTCCGAATACCCAACTACGGATCATCATCTCAATACTATATATACTCCGAATACCCAACTACGGATCATCGTCTCAATCCTATATATACTCCGAATACCCAACTACGAATCGTCGTCTCAAAAATACCCAACTCGGAAAAATAACACATTGGTAGTCGAGTATTTTGAGATGGTCAAAAACCGAACATGAAATGCAAGGCAGCAACAGTTTTGAGCATTCCACAAAAAAGTCATCAAAACACCATGGGAGGAAGTTTTAAACTGTACCATCAGGAAGTTCCATTATCAGGAAGCAATACTCCTCGATATTGAGTAATATGGAGAAAAATCAACGGCAGCACATTGCGAGTAAATGTGGAAGTTGTAATTGCTAATGCAAAGAAAACGAGATACCGGCAGCACGAAAAGGCCAAAACTACTATGATAACATGAAAAAGATAACATCACGTCAAACAAATCAATAAAAGCAAAAAGGGTGATATGGTTATTGGATGGTGTATAATTTACGTAACAAGTATCCAGTTGTGTGGGAGTTCTTACCTGTACTTTAGTCCCACCACCAGACACCTTGGAGATGTAACTCATGATGTATTTGGCAGCCACAGTCTTTCCTGCCCCACTTTCACCACTGCCAAAGATCAAACGAAGCTGTCTCAGCGAATAGGATACACAACGACAGATATGCGCTGATTGGACGGGGGCCATCGCGTATATGGTCTTCGACCTATTTAATTGGTGAAGCAGATTCAATATTTAGCTATGTCCGGTCGTTCAGAATGAAGAAGAAGAACCTTTCCAACCCACCGTGTTAATTCTGCAGGGTTCTAAAGGGTAATTATAAAGGGTTTCGTTCGTTTCTTAGCTTTGCCTATTTCATAATAAAAATGCCAAACTCAACTGCTTCCTTCCAGGTGTGATTTTTTTTTCAATCTGATGGGAAAATATCAGATGAGGATGAGGTCAAACTGTCGGCCATTTTTGGCGAGTAATGAAATACTCCCAAACGTTTTGCAAACAATTTTATTGGCAAACCTGGCGGTGACTTTTATCCTAAAATAAAGCAAATTTAAATATTTACTGCCTATTGGGAAAAGAAAGAAAATAAATAATGATATAACAGTACGAATTCCCTTACAAGGAACATCAACGCAGTCGGCTATAGGCGAGTAGGCCCATCAAAAGCCTGCACAATGGTTTCCAACGGACCTATCATCATTTATCCGTGCTCTATCCTTTTCACATGCGGCACATTAAGCAAGGAAGCAGCACGTACCATTTTTAAAGTCTTGCCATGACTCGGTCGGGGTTCGAAAGTAATAGTTAACGTTCGCTCACTTCCTCCAGAGTGAAGTGGAAATTATAAAAGCTTCAATCGCACAGGAAACCATCCGACGTGATGAGGTCGGGTTATTCTCACCTGATGATAACACACTGGTTCTCTCGGTCGATAAGCATATTTCGAAACATGTTGTCAGAGAGGGCATATATGTGTGGTGGGTTTTCATACTGTGCCTGCAAATGGCAGAACGCATGGTGTTTTGCATGTTATCAATGAAAACAAGCAGAGTTACCCACCACGTGGCAGCTCATAACCAGACAAGTTATCAAATTCAATGTACGGTTAACTTCAATGCACGGTCATCGCTCACGAAATGTCATCCACAATCCATATGGTCATACTCCATGCATGGGCATCCACAAATGATGGTCATCCTCATCTCATTGAAATACTAGGCAAACTTTCAGGCACAACACATAGGGATAATCCACAAATGGCCACCATCAAGTCATGGTCATAATCTACTTTTTTATTTTTTTTGAATGTTGAAGGCTCCAGTCATGGACTATATAGTCCTTATCGAGGCCAGGCCTCAAATAAAAGAGCTGTATTGATAGAAAAGTGAAGAAAGAGAGAATAGTTTGAGTTTTTGAGGAAGTGAGGTCATCGACATAGAGTCCTCGTCAGCTCATGGTCATACTCCACAAATAGCAATCCTCACTCTATGGTCATACATCCCACACAATCATTCTCAAATCATGGTCATTTCCCAAACAACGATCCGTACCTCATCTACATAACTTGTAAAATATTGTTACAGAAATGGGAATTTCCATATTTGGTTGTGACTTTTTTAGTTGATTATCGTTGGAATTGTTGATGATGTTTATTATTGTTACTATATTATGGGACTTATAATTTCATACATGTACAATTATCATTATAATGGAATAGCTTCATATTTATATTGAGGGGGAGATAGACATATGAAGAGATACACTACATGACCAAAAGTATGTGGACACCCGACATCGAACATCTCATTCCAAAATCATGGGCATTAATATGGAGTTGGTCTCCCCCCCCCCCCCCCTTACTGCTATAACAGCCTCCACTCTTCTGGGAAGGCTTTCCACAAGATGTTGGAACATTGCTGCAGGGATTTGCTTCCATTCAACCTCAAGAGCATTAATGAGGTCGGGCACTGATGTTGGGCGATTAGGCCTGGCTTGTAGTCGGCGTTCCAAGTCATCTCAAAGGTATTTGATGGGGTTGACGTCAGGACTCTGTGCAGGCCAGTCAAGTTCTTCCACACCGATCTCGACAAACCATTTCTGTATGGACCTCACTTTGTGCACGGGGGCATTGTCATGCTGAAACAGGAAAGGACCTTCCCCAAACTGTTTACACAAAGTTGGAAGCACACAATTGTCTAGAATGTCATTGAATGCTGCAGCGTTAAGATTTCCTTTCACTGGAACTAAGGGGACTATCCCGAACTATGAATAACAGCCCCAGACCATTAGTTCTCCTCCACCAAACTTTAAAGTTGGCACTACGCATTTGGGCAGGCAGCGTTCTCCTGGTATCCACCAAACCCAGGTTCGTCCGTCAGACTGCCAGATGGTGAAGTGTGATTTATCACTCCAGAGAACGCGTTTCCACTGTTCCAGAGTCCAATAGCGGTGAGCTTTACACCACTCCAGCCAACTCTTGGCATTGCGCATGGTGATCTTCGGCTTGTGTGCAGCTGCTCAGCCATGGAAATCCATTTCATGAAGCTCCCGGCTAACAGTTTTTGTGCTGACGTTGCTTCCAGAGGCAGTTTGGAACTAGGTAGTGAGTGTTGCAACCGAGGGCAGACAATTTTTACGTGCTACGCGCTTCAGCACTCGACAGTCCCATGCTGTGAGCTTGTGTGTCCTACCACTTCGCGGCGGAGCTGTTGTTGCTCCTAGACGTTTCCACTTCACAATGTCAGCACTTACAGTTGACCGGAGCAGCTCTAGCAGGGCAGCAATTTGACGAACTGACTTGTTGGAAAGGTGGCATCCTATGACGGTGCCACGTTGAAAGTCACTGATGTCTTCAGTACGGCCCATTCTGCTGCCAATGTTTGTCTATGGAGATTGCATGGTTGTGTGCTTGATTTATATATATATACCTGTCAGCAATGGGTGTGGCTTAAACAGCCGAATGCACTAATTAGAAGGGGTGCCTGCATACTTTTTGTCATGTTGTGTAGATATAGATAGAGGCAAAGGCATCGAATAATTATTTCAACTTGAACTACATTTACAGATGGACAGAAAAATCAAATAACCTTGCATACAAGTCGGACAACATCCAATAATACAACCAAATGTTACGGATCCGTCACTTCTGCCTTTGTTGTTATTATATTCTGTTAGGATTTTTATATTCTGTTATTATATTCTGTTAGGATTTATATTCTGTTTATATTATGTTAGGGTTTTAAGATTTTTTGTGTGAAATCAAGATGACTTTAGTAAAAGGTAAAAATAAATGTTTGTGAAGGAAAAAGGGAAACGCGGCAAAGGAACTGGAAGAGGAGAGAGATCGAGATCGGCAGAGAGAGGACGGGGCGGCCATGAGAGAGATACAGCCGTTAAGTCGCATCGGGGCTGCGAGCGGACTTTTTTGATATTGGTCGCGAATGAGTTGAGGCTTCCCGTGAAAGGGATTGCCCGCGACATCGTCACATATTGCGATTGCAATTAACCCTGCATCGCAGGTTTTATTACAAAGCATGCGTTATTGTTGGAGAAAAATCAAGCGCCTCCATTACAGGCTGATACGCCATTTTGTCCTCGAAGAGACTGTCCGCTTGGTGCATCTTGTTTTGTCGTTGGGATTTCCATATCGACCTCATCGTGTTGATTGCCGTTGGTTTACCTATCGGCTCAATTCTCATATTGACCTCTCATCTCGTAACTCCTCGTAACTCCTCGTTCACCACCGTGCCGATACCTGCCTGTTCTCGTCGTTCAGCAAGGCTTCAACCAGCGTGGAGATTAGTGCACGGACTTTGGGGAATGTTACATTCCACTCACGTTTGGCGTGTTGTGAGTTTATTGCTTTGAGAGCATTGGGGGAATGATGGTACCATCACATGTATGGTTCATTTGATGCAAGTGACATTTTCATTGTACTTTCTTTAATAGTGTTGTTATTATGTATGTGAGAGTTCTTAATACAATTACTTGTTTTGTTTTACAATTGCATTGGTGTGGTTTTACCATGGTTTATTAGAACACTCAAAATAACAAATCTTTCTGCCGCATTCCCTCTCGAGACTGAGGTGCACCGTAACCGGAGTTTTGGGAGGAACACGTAACACAAGGCATACAATGCAAACAGCAGCCACCCATTCTTAAACCAAACCTACATCTGCACCAATATTGACAAATTACAATGAAAACAAATAATTGGCACAACTGATTGAATGGCACTTCAGATCATCCATAGTGAACTACTCATCATCGAAGTTTCGTCTCTTTAACTCGAGAATCCCTCCAAACAATAGATCCACAACCCAAAGTTATGTCCAAAGTCAGTTTAATCAGGCAGTGAAACTTTATCACGACTCAGAGAGAGTGAGAGACAGGGAGAGAAAGAGAGAAAGAGAGAAAGGGGAGAGAAAGAGAGAAAGAGAGAAAGAGAGACGGGGAGAGAAAGAGAGAAAGAGAGAAAGAGAGACAGAGAGAGAAAGAGAGACAGGGAGAGAAAGAGAGAAAGAGAGAAAGAGAGAAAGGGAGAGAAAGAGAGAAAGAGAGAAAGGGAGAGAAAGAGAGAAAGAGAGAAAGACAGACAGGGAGAGAAAGAGAGAAAGAGAGACAGGGAGAGAAAGAGAGAAAGAGAGAAAGAGAGACAGGGAGAGAAAGAGAGAAAGAGAGAAAGAGAGACAGGGAGAGAAAGAGAGAAAGAGAGAAGAGAAGAGAGAAAGAGAGAAAGAGAGAAAGGAGAAGAGAGAAAGAGAGACAGGCAGATAAAGAGAGAAAGAGAGAAAGAGAGACAGGCAGATAAAGAGAAAAGGGAGAAAGAGAGACAGGCAGATAAAGAGAGAAAGAGAGAAAGAGAGACAGGGAGATAAAGAGAGAAAGAGAGACAGGCAGATAAAGAGAGAAAGAGAGAAAGCACTTCAGGCAGATAAAGAGAGAAAGAGAGAAAGAGAGACAGGGAGAGAAAGAGAGAAAGAGAGAAAGAGAGACAGGGAGAGAAAGAGAGACAGGGAGAGAAAGAGAGAAAGAGAGACAGGCAGATAAAGAGAGAAAGCGAGAAAGAGAGAGAGGCAGATAAAGAGAGAAAGAGAGACAGGCAGATAAAGAGAGAAAGAGAGAAAGAGAGACAGGCAGATAAAGAGAGAAAGAGAGACAGGGAGAGAAAGAGAGAAAGAGAGAAAGAGAGAAAGAGAGACAGGGAGAGAAAGAGAGAAAGAGAGACAGGGAGAGAAAGAGAGAAAGAGAGACAGGGAGAGAAAGAGAGAAAGAGAGGAAGAGAGACAGGGAGACAGGGAGAGAAAGAGAGAAAGAGAGACAGGGAGAGAAAGAGAGAAAGAGAGACAGGGAGAAAGAGAGAAAGAGAGAAAGAGAGACAGGGAGAGAAAGAGAGAAAGAGAGAAAGAGAGACAGGGAGAGAAAGAGAGAAAGAGAGACAGGGAGAGAAAGAGAGAAAGAGAGACAGGGAGAGAAAGAGAGAAAGAGAGACAGGGAGAGAAAGAGAGAAAGAGGGACAGGGAGAGAAAGAGAGAAAGAGAGAAAGAGAGAAAGAGAGAAAGAGAGAAAGAGAGACAGGGAGAGAAAGAGAGAAAGAGAGAAAGAGAGAAAGAGAGAAAGAGAGAGAAAGAGAGACAGAGAGAAAGAGAGAAAGGGAGAGAAAGAGAGACAGGGAGAGAAAGAGAGAAAGAGAGAAAGAGAGACAGGGAGAAAGAGAGAAAGAGAGACAGGGAGAAAGAGAGAGAGAGAGAGAGAGAGAGAGACTTTGACTTTTGACGTCCTTTTATTCCAAAAATTATAAAGTGCATGGATGTACAGTGTATAAAATCAACAAAGCCAAAAACAAGAGAAAGCGATGAAGCGAGGAAACAATACAGATATATGCGTTGATCAGATCAACTTTTACCAAAAACAAATGCAATCTTCTGCAGCAATACTATGAATTGTAGAAATTATGAACAATCAAGAGAAAAATAATACCAACTCGTTTTGGCGGACTTCACAGACACTTTTCAAACACCATTTTTCCACAAATCCATCAATTTCGCCCATGCTCTTGGAAAACTCAAACTCATGTTTTAGCCTTGCAGCACACAGTGCATTGAAAAACGTCATGACCTTGCATTGATGAATGGGCTTATAAATCCGCTTCTCCTTTCTGGACAGGTAAGTAGCAAGCTTTGCTGTAGCTACAAAAAAGCACAACAGTTCATATTCCTTGCTGTGTTGCCGTCTCTTTTTGAGCCCAAAAATAAAGGATCGAAAAGTAAATCTGAAATTCATTTTGAACGACACAAAGTCTAACCATTCAAATAAAGGAAAAAGTCTTTCACAACCAATTAAAAAATGAAAAACATCCTCATTTACAGAACAAAAGGGGCAACATGCAGATATTGGGGCAAAATTCCATACATATGTATTACATGGGATGATCCAGTGGGCAAGGCGCCACTGAAGATCACCTGTTCTTTTGTTGATCAGCTTACTATACATTGATTCCCATACAGGTTCATTGGGGGGCCCGGCAGGGAGTAGCCTCTTCCATCGTGCTACTCCATTTAGCGGAGGAATACCAAGAACTTGAGATAACCACCACCTATACAGGCTCTTGCTGCTCTCAGCATGCAATACACTTGTCCCTGTGCTAACAGGTGGAAGTTCCTTGGGAAAGCAGTCAAAAATCAGTTTCGGAAACGGGGACTCGTTGGGGTGTCCAAAAGTATTCCGAGTCCAAAGTTTCTGTAGCTGATGACGTTTTTGAACAACTTTCCTTAAAATCGTTCCAATTGTCCTCTTGGACCGAATCGCCGTCAAGGTTGAAATTTCCTCCACATTCCTCCACCCGACACCGGAGTTTGGCCGAAGGTGCCATACTTTGTTTATGCCTGCCTCAATAAAGCGTTGGCACAAATGACGACTCTTGAGAACATCAGGGAAGAGAGGATTGAAGAACAGGGGTTCAACCTCGAACATCCCTGGGGAGTAAGTGTCCGCTTTACGGCTCACGGAAAGTCTTTCCCAGGCACTGAAAAGGCTCTGGTAAAATATGGGGAGCGTTGATGTATTCACGTACTTGAGGTGAGTCAGGAATACTTCGAGACCATAGCCGAGTCTACCCGCCTGCTGTAAAATATGGCAAGCCAAGGCATGGTTTGGCAGGTTTTCACCAAATAGGAGGCGTTGAATGGAGCACAGGCGAAAAGCCATGAGACGGGATCTCACGTGAACAAGGCTCTGACCACCTTCAGATGAAGTAAGGCATATTACACTTGGCCGCAGCCAATGATGGCCTCCCCAAAAAAAGTCCACAAGTTTGGCCTGTATCCTGTCCAGCAGCACTTCTGGTGGTTGCAGGCAAATAAAGCGATGCCACAATGTTGTAGCAACCAAGTTGTTTGCCACTAAGACTCGGCCCTTAAATGAGAGGTGCGGTAGGGCTCTTTTCCACAGGTTCAGCCTCCTGTCTATTTCTCCAGTCACACCTTCCCAATTCCTTTTCTCAAATTGTGTAGAGCCCAGGGACACACCAAGGTAATCAACACCATCTGTTTTCCACTCCAAGTTTTCTGGAAGAGCAGGCAGATTTTTGAGACAGGTAGGCAGCTATTAAGGTATGGCACCCAAAGAGCTTTGCTTTTCGTCCAATTAACCTTCAGAGATGAAGCCATGAAAAAGGTTCTTAAGGACTTTACAAGAGCAACAATGTCTTGGTGGTTTTTTATAATGACGCAAACATCATCTGCATAGGCCGATATAGTCATTGGTGGGCTTCCAGGAAAACAGGTCAGGCCAGAGATATTCTTTCTCAGTGTGCAAAGAAATGGCTCCATTGCTAACGCAAAAAGCAAACCTGAGACTGGGCAACCATGCCGTACCCCCCTCTGAACCTTTATGGGGGGAACCAGTTCATTGTTCACCTTAATTACACTGGAGATGTCAGTGTACAATAGAGTTATAAAGGCCCTGAAAATTACCCCAAACCCACATGCTTCAAGAACATGGCACAAGAAAACATGGTCAATGCTGTCAAAGGCTTTTTCAAAGTCTAGAAAACATATTCCAAAATCATTTTGGTCATGGCGAGCATACATTAAATCCTGCACGAAAAAAATGTTGTCGTAAATCGAACGACTGGGGATGCAGAATGTCTGATCAGGTAAAACCAGATCACCAATGACTTTTTTTAAACGATTTGCCATTGCTTTCGAAAACAATTTATAGTCAGTACACATTATTGAAACCGGTCTCCAATTCTCCATCCGCCGGAGGTCTCCTGACTTTGGGAGAAGACTCACCACTGCTCTCCTTAGGCTTAGTGGCATTACACCTTTTCGCAAGGATTCTTGGATTACAATCAATAGTTCTGGGCCCAAAATGTCCCAAAATTCCATGTAAAACTCAGCTGGCAGGCCATCAATTCCCGGAGCCTTTCCAGATTCCATTCCAACCAGGGCACGCTGTAATTCATCAAGGCTTAAAGGCACATCCAGCTCCAGGCGTTGAGTCTCAGTTAGGGTTGGGAGATGGGAGGTAAAACATTTTATTTTATCCTCATATATATCTTTTTTAGCGAATAGTTCAGAATAATACTTTCTAATAGTGATTTTTACCCCATCAGAACTTGTAATTTCATTCCCACTGGGGTCCTTAACTGATAAAATAAGCTGGGGAGGCTTCGTTTCAGCTTCTAAGTGAAAGAAGGCTTTGCTAGGACTATCTGATACTTTAATGCTTTTTACTCTCAGTCTAACTAGTAGTCCTGCAGCCTTCTCCTGTAATAGTTCCCGGAGTTGGGTCCTTTTTTCAAGGAGCAATTTATAATTTGTCTCATTTTCCTGCTCTGCCATTTTGTTTTGCAGTTTTAGAATTTCGGTTTCCAACCGTGCCAATGTGATTTGATTTTCATGAGTGATGTGGGAATTAAACTGTTGACAAAACAGTCGTATATGAGTTTTCATATTATCCCACCAAAGGTTAGTGGAAGCAAAGAGGGGCTTTTTTCCAACTATTGCTATCCATAGGATGCGAAAGGCTTCCTTAAACAGGGTATCATCCAAAAGGCTTGTATTGAATTTCCAATAGGCGCTCCTCCGTTTGAATTGTGGGAAAGATAGGCCCATCGTGACCATGTGGTGGTCAGAGAAGATGGAAGGGGTAATAGTTGAGGAGGTTGCAATATTCCTTAATCGTGGGGTGATGTACCAGCGGTCAAGCCTCGCTAAGGATACTTGGCCATTGGAGCATCGACACCATGTAAACTGCCGGTCATTTGGGTGCATCAATCGCCATACATCCAAAAAAGCCCCACCTGAAAGGAACTGGGAGAGGTCACCATGGGACTCGGGATGTGGTTCCGGTGAATTTCTGTCTATTTTGGGCTCTAGCGTACAATTGAAATCTCCCCCCATGCATATGCACTGATTTGGGTCAAACAAATTTAAATGGTTTATCACTTCAGTAAAGAAGGCTTTACGGTCAGTACTCTCGCTTGGTGCATATACATTAAAAATAATAAGCTTCAGGCTATTGATCACCAATTCTAGGGAGGCAAAACGTCCCCGAATCACCTCCTGAAAGAGGCAAGATTCAGGTGCAAGTCCTGGTTTTAGCAAAAACCCCACTCCAGCAGATACAGATGACATATTACTGAAGAAACATTTACCTTTGAACATGCTGCTCCAGTCATGTTCAACCTTCTCAATAATATGAGTTTCTTGCAGTAATATTACATCGACTTGTTTCCTTTTGAATAAACTATTCACTTGGATCTGGCGGACGTGACTGGCCCCACCACCATTTATATTGAGTGTTGCAAGATTAAGCGTCTTCATCACTCATTAGTAAATTTTGTCTGACACTGTGAGTACTCACTCTTTGCCTTTCTTATGATTTTCTTTAGTCGATGAAACTGCGATTTTGTTAGGTTTAGTTCCTCAGATTTTTTTATGACTAGTTTTGCAGCCTGAATAAAGGGAGCCAAATCAGGGAAATGATCCCCAATGATGACATTTCGCTGTCTATACGTTTCATTGAGGAATGAGAGAACAATATGGGGAGGGGTTGGGGGTTGATCTGGCATTAATTGTGATAATGCTGTTACCTCCACCTCCTCTTCCGATTCTGATAAATCAGAAAGTGGTCCAATGGGGTCTGGGTCAATACCGTTTTCTTCTCCTGCTATGCAACCTAGCCTTCCCTTGTCTGGGGGGTCCACGCAGTGCTGTGTTTGGGAAACATCAGCACATTGATTGCTGATTTCCTCAATTGGCATGAAATCATTATTCCCACATTCCTGTGGATTTATGTTTCCGCCCTTTTCTGCTATATTGGCAGATTTATTATGGATGTCAGCCTGTTCGGCGACATTCGCTTGGATCAATGATGCGCCATTCACGGTATCGTGGCCTGAATTTTTTACATCATTAACGTCGTCTGTGTGAGTAATGGAAGCGCGTTGTTTTAGCGGCTGAACCCTGATGCTCTTTTCTGGGTTTTCCTCTTTATTTATTTGGTCCGCGCTTTGCAGAGAGATTCCAGGTGCATCCTGAAGAGTTTTTTCACTAACAGCCTGCAAATCGAGCACAACCTTTTTACCTGCTCCAGATGAGTCACTATCATGCGGAGCCCTTCGTTTACTCGTCCCCACTTTGCTATCAGTGTCCATTTCAACATTTTGCTGAGGAGGAATAAATACGTTCACGCTTGGAACACTGGATTCACCCTCATTAGGAATTTTAGGCGGTGGCAATGCGATAACCTCCCCCCCACTGGGAATCTCAATTAGTGGAGCAACGTTAACCTCCCTCCCACTGGGAGTATTCATTAGTGGAGCAGCGTTTACCTCCCTCCCACTGGGCGTATTCATTAGCAGAGCATCCTCCTCCTTACAAACTATGGCAGTGTGACCTGTCTTGCCACACCTGACACACGAGGCTTTGGGACAAGAACGTTTTAAATGTCCATACGCTCCACACTGAAAGCATGTTAAGGTGGTGGACGATGCGTATAGCTGGAAATTTGCCTCTTCAAAATTAATTTTGAAAGTGATGTTGAGGCCTGTGTCGTCCCCATGGTCTGGAAGGACCATATACACCTGTCTGCGGAAGCTCATTACGTGCTTAACACGTTCATTCCGACACCCAAGAGGGATTGTTGAAATCTTCGATACCATTTTACCGTACCGTGATAGCACGGTCATTAACTTGTCATTTGGGATAAATGGTGGTACGTTAGAAATAACCACTCTCGTCGCGGGAGTTAATAGCGGCGATGCCATCATAAAGTGACCGCTTTCCGTGGTTATTCCCGCACTTACCACGTCATGGATGAGTTCCTCGTCCGAAACGAACACCACCACTTTCTGGTTCATACGCGAAGCTGCACGTATATTTTCATCCCCAACAATGCTGCCCACAGCGAGGATGATGTCCTCGACAGGGACTCCATCCGGAGGCACGCACACGAACGCGTGCTTCCTGGTTAAGCCTTCAAAGTCATCGCGACGAGAGCGTGCATTCGCCATTCCGGCGAAAATACCCCCCCCCCCTCCCCCCGCTTGTCCGAGCCTGACAAGAGGGTATCAAACCTAAACAAACGAACTAAAGTAAAAAATAAACGTGCATTATAAGCACAGAAATGGCTTACAACGCGCCGTCAACGCCAGTAGGCCGCACCCAAAATGGGCCCGCTCTCAATCCTCTCTCTCTCGAAGGCAAAGGTGTAGAACAGATGAAAACAAATGCCAAGGCACACAGGATGGAAAAGGAGAGGGAGGGGGGGGAGGGGAGGGCAGGAGAGGGGGGAAACCTCACGACAGACTCACCAAAACACAGAGCAGTTGCTCACAGCCGCCATGACGCTACACCCAACGCACCGACGGCCGATAGGTGGCGCCAGAGAGAGAGAGAGAGAGAGAGAGAGACTTGACTTTTTAGTCCTTTTATTACAAAAATATAAAAGTAACAATATACACGTTTTGCAATGAAATCAATAATGCCAACAAAAAGAAAAAAGAAAAAGAAAAAAGAAGAAGCACCCAATGATCATCAAATAAGAAACAATCAGTATCTCACAACAGTATTCTAAATTCGTTTTCTTTAACCTCACAAAACCCACCAACACACCAAGTATCAACAAAGTTTTGAAAATTTCCGGCCTCGTTGGAAAGGGTAAATTCCAGTTTCAATCTTGCTGAGACTAATGCATTCAAACACAACATGATATTGCAGTGCTCTATCGGTTTGCCAGATAGTTTGTCTTTTCTTGTCAAATAAACAGCAAGTTTCGCAGTTGCTATTAGGAAACTAAACAGTTTAGATGCAGGATTCTGTTTAGGGGCAAAACCAAAGACGAAATTTCTCAAAGAAAAAGTAACATGCATTTCATGTGCAATGTAATTCAACCAATGAAACAAAGGAAATAATCGGATACAGTCTATGAATGCATGAAACAAGTCCTCATTGACTGTACAGAAGGGACAACAAACAGATACAGGAGAAAAATGTCTAATAAACGTGTTGGAGGGAACAATCCAGTGGGCCAAACGCCACTGGAGATCACCTGTTCTTTTGGATGTGGGCTCACTATACATGGCTTCCCAGATAGGTTCGGAGGGGGGTCCTCCGGGTAACAATCCTTTCCATCGGGTAACTCCATTTAACGAAGAGTTCCCATTTAACAGCTTGAGGCACATCTTGTAGATGCCCTTGCTGTCCATTGTCTGGAAAAGCTTTGACCCATCGCTAACAGGGGGCAAATCGTTTTGAATGGGTTCAACAATCAATTTAGGCACTGTCGGCTCATTTAGATCTTCTTCTGTACCTCGAGTCCAAGTTAGGCCAAGTTGCCGTCCCAACTGAATCATTTTCCTCAAAATTTTTGCAATCATCCTATGGGACCAAATCCCTGTCAGGTCGGCGATTTCACTTACGGATTTCCAACCATACCCTGAGTCATGTCGGAGATGCCGCACCTTCACGATACCAGCTGCTATAAAGTGTTGGCAAAAATCTCGACTCTTTGGAATGTCGGGAAAGAGAGGGTTATAGAACAAAGGCTCGTGTGCCAGCATTTTCGTTACATATGTGTCCGCCTGACGACTCACAGAAAGGCTCTGCCAGGCATTTAAGAGGCTTTGGTAAAAAGCAGGGAGAACCGTTATGTCGACATGTTGGAGGTTCATTTGAAAAAGTTCAAACCCGTACCCGAGCCTACCCGCTCGCTGCAGTACAAGGCGTGCAGGGAGCCGGCCTGGCAGATGTTCCATGTAGAGGAGACGTTGAATGGACCGCAGCCGGAAGGCCATTAGGCGGGCTTTGATGTCGACGAGGTTGTGGCCACCCTCAGCCGAGGGGCGACATATCACATCGGGTCGTAGCCAGTGGTAGCCTCCCCAGAAGAAGTCCACCAGTTTGCCCTGGAGTGCTTTGAGTAGGGCCTCCGGCAGTTGCAGGCAGATGAACCTATGCCACAACATTGTGGCAACTAAGTTGTTGATCACTAGCACACGGCCCTTGAAGGACAAATGAGGTAAAACCCTTTTCCATCGGTTCAATCTTTCTCCCACTTGCTCAATTACCCCGTCCCAATTTCTCTGAGCATACTGTGGGGAACCAAGGAATATGCCCAAGTACTTAATTCCCTCACTTCCCCACAGCAACCCTGCGGGGAGGGATGGGGGCGGCTGTGGTACAGGCTGAAGAAGGTTGCGATAAAGGGAGGGTATCCATAACGTCTTGCTCTTGTTCCAATTGATTTTTAAAGAGGAGGCAGCGTGAAACTTTGACAGGCACTCAACAACGATATCAATATCATCCTTATCTTTTACAAAGATGCAGACGTCATCCGCATAAGCACATAGGGTTAGCGGTGCACTCATGGGAGAGAGTGCTATTCCAGAAATCTTCTTTCTCAGTAGATTGAGAAGAGGCTCTAAAGAAAGAGCAAACAATAAACCAGAGACTGGGCACCCTTGCCGAACCCCTCTCCGAACCTTGATGGGGGGAGCCAGCACATTATTAATCTTAATTAAACTAAATACATCCGTGTATAGCAAGGAAATGTAGGAACGAAAGTTTGCTCCGAGGCCGCATGCCTGTAACACATGATGCATAAACTTATGGTCGATACTGTCAAATGCCTTTTCAAGATCAAGCGACATCATTCCAAAGTCTTCTTTAACACGGTTACCATCAATGAGATCTCTGATTAAAGAAATATTATCATGGATGGATCTTCCAGGAACACAGTAACTCTGTTCTGGCAGTACTAGATCACCAATAACCTTTTTTAGTCGATTAGCTAGTACTTTTGAAAAAAGCTTGTAGTCCGTGCACAGCAGGGAGATCGGTCGCCAGTTCACCAAAAGTCGGGGATCTTCAGTTTTCGGGAGCAAGCACACTACGGCTCTTCTTAGACTCAGCGGCATTATACCAGTCTGTATAGAAGTGTCCAAAACATTCAGCAACTCAGGGCCTAAAAGGTCCCAAAATGTCAGAAAGAATTCGGGAGGTAGACCGTCAATACCCGGAGCTTTCCCTGAATCCATGGCAGCAAGAGCACAGGTTAGCTCAAGGAGGGTGATTGGTAGGTCAAGCTCCAACCGTTGAGCCTCAGTTAGGGAGGGGAGGTGAGAGGTTAAATCCATCATTGTATCATTACAAACAGTCTGCTCCTCAAAAAGTTTTGTAAAGAATTCAATAATGTTTATTCTAACATCATCCTCGTTGACAACAACGTTGCCTCTTGAGTCCAAAACAGAAGAGATTAGCCGTGATGGCTTGCTTAAGGATTCTAAATGAAAGAAAGACTTGTTTGGGGTGTCTGATAACTTTACATTCTGTATTCTAAGTCTAATTAATGTTCCGGCTGCTTTCTCTTGAACTAACTCCCTTAAAAGAGCTTTCTTTACAAGCAATAACCGGTAATTGGCGTCATTGTTTTCATGAGCCAATTTACTCTCCAATTGTAGAATATCCAATTCCAACCGGGCCATTGTAATGTGCTTGTCGTTTGTGCTGTGTGATTGGAAACATTGACAAAAAACCCGAATTTGAGATTTCATGTTATCCCACCATATGCTGGATGAAGAAAAGGAAGATTTCTTTGCTACTAGACTTGCCCAGAAAACACGAAAGGCTTCTTTAAACATACCATCTTCTAGAAGTCTAACATTAAACTTCCAATAAGCGCTCCTATTTGCGGGTTGAGGAAAGGAAAGGTTTAGGGTTACCATATGATGGTCTGAAAACACGGAAGGAAAAGGATTTGAAGAAACCGCAGTATTTTTAAAGGGTACGTTGATGTACCATCTGTCAAGCCTTGCCAAGGATACTCGACTGTTGGCGCATCGACACCAGGTGTACTGGGATGTGTTTGGGTGGTGCAACCGCCAAACATCAACGAAGCCCATTGTGCTAAAAAAATTGGATAAGTGTACATGGGACTCAGGATGGGGTTCGACAGAGTTTCTGTCAACCGATGGGTCGAAGGTGCAATTGAAATCACCTCCGACACACACACAATGATCAAAATCAACCGATCTTAAGTAATTTATCATTGAGGTGAAGAAGGACTTACGCTCTACGCTATCACTTGGCGCATACACATTAAAAATGGTGTAATGGAAGTTATGGCTTACTAGTTTGAGAGAACTAATCCGACCATTTATTACCTCCTGAAAATGGCATGACTCACACACGAGGCCTGGCTTCAGCAAGAAGCCGATTCCAGCAGATGAAGCTGATAAATTGCTGAAATAGCATTGGCTCTTAAAAAGTTGATGCCAGTTATGTTCCACATTTGGTGTGATGTGAGTTTCTTGAAGTAAGATCACATCCACCTTTTTCCGTTGAAATATGTTTTTTACTTGAACCTGGCGGAGGTGGCTAGCACCACCACCGTTAATATTTAAAGTTGCAAGTTTTATAGTTTTCATCCTGTATTGATGAAATCAGCCTGTGGCTGGGAACACTCTACACCTGCACGTGTGATGAATTTTCTTAACCTGTGGTATTGTGACTTATTCAGGTCAAATTGTTCAGGCGTTTTAATTATGGATTTTGCAGTGTGGATGAATGCAACCAAATCGGCAAAATAGTCTTTAATGACTATGTTACGCTGTCTGTACGTTTCGGCTAGAAACGACACGATGTGTTGGGGGGGTATCTGTGACTGAGATGCTGATGACTGTGACAGCTCAGTCACTTCCACCTCGTCCTCAGACTCTGACAGGTCTGATAATGTCCCGCCTGGATCTTGGGCCTTACTTGCAGCTCTCACGAGCTCCTCTGGATGCATCTCCTGAGATTTCGTTGGGTACTCTGGTACACACTCACGAGCAGACTGGTGCTTACTTTCTTTATGTGTGCTTTGGCAAATGGCTGCAGATCTCTGCGTAGCCGGGGTTACGATTTCTGTTTGTAAGACAGAGCAATTTGTTTGGTCACCAGTCCGCTCAGCTACTGGAGGGGGAACCGGTAGGGCTTCGCGTTCAGGCTCAAAAATGGCCGCATTGTTCGGATCAATGTAGGCTTTATTCTCAGAGCCTGGGAAATCAGTAACATCCTCTTTTCCACTTTGGCGTTCGATATTTTCGTTTGCTGTAAACGTTTTGCCCTCTTTTGCAGAGACAGTGTCTCTGCCCAAGACAGCCTTCTTTATCGCACCATCGGGGCTATTTGTTAGTGGTGCTTTCCGTTTTTTGGTCAGTATGACAAGTTCTTCATTCATGGGTTCGCCAGCAGTACTAGCATCACCAAGTGCCATCTCACTGGGTTTGGGTAGCACCGGGGCGTCGGGAAGCACGGTCGTGGCGTCGGGAAGCACAGTCGTGGCGTCGGGAAGCACAGTCGGGGCTTCGGGAAGCACGGTTGGGGCTTCAGGTAGCACGGTTGGGGCTTCAGGTAGCACGGTTGGGGCTTCGGGAAGCGTAGTCGGGACCTCGGGAAGCACAGTTGGGACATCAGGAAGCACGGTCGGGGCGTCGGGAAGCACGGTCGGGGCTTCAGGTAGCACGGTTTGAGCGCCAGGAAGCACGGTTTGAGCGTCGGGGAGCACGGTCGAGGTGCGAGGAAGCACGGTCGAGGCGTGAGGAAGCACGGTCGAGGCATGAGGAAGCACGGTCGAGGCATGAGGAAGCACGGTCGGGGCGTTTGCTTTTTTACAGCCCACATTGGTGTGTCCCAATTTGCCGCACTTCGTACAAGATGCTTTGGGACAAAACCTTTTAATGTGTCCGAAGGCTCCACAAAGGAAGCACGTTAAGGTGCCTGACGAAGCGTACATTTGATATTGACGATCATTTACCGAAATTTTAAACGAGATGTTTAGTCCTGTATCGTCGCCGCGATCAGGAAGCACCATGAATACTTGTCTCCGGAAACTCATAACATGTTTCATTCGTTCATCCCGACATCCCAGGGGAATCATCGAGATTCGGGAAACAACAGTTCCATACCGGGTCAGAACAGCCATTAACTTATCATCTGTGATAAACGGAGCGACATTTGAAATAATAACTTTAATCGCCGGTGTGTCCATCGGGGAAACCATGACGAACTGCCCACCTTTCAATGACAGACCGGTACTAACAACATCATGCACGAACTTCTCGTCCGACACGAAAACAACAAACTTTTGGTTCATC
>NC_136262.1:82033984-82207990 GCF_964187855.1 Myxine glutinosa
GGGAGAAAGAGAGAGAGAGAGAGAGAGAGAGAGAGAGAGAGACTTTTTTTTTCTTTTTTTTTGACTTTGTGTCCTTTTATTATAAAAGTATAAACCCAAAGTATTCCAACTCCACTTCACATACAAATCACAACCTCATTTCCAATGCAGTTGCACAAAACACCCCCCATGCCCCATAACTCTTCAAACACAAGAAGGTTCCCCATGTTTACATGATAAGCATGTTCAAGCTTTATACGTGCTGACACCATCCCGATGAAACAAAAAAGTGCATTTTCATTTTTTCCACTACCTAATCTGGCTTTTCTGGTTTTATAAATTGCAAGCTTAGCAATTCCAAGCAAAAAATTCAAAAGAAAAATCACAGAGTTTTTCCTAGTATTACATGCAAGTCCATAAACAAAGATTGTAACAGAAAAAACAATTTTGAATTTACAAAAGATTCGGCTCAGATACAGAAACAGAGATGACAATCTCTTGCACTCAATAAACGCATGATACAAATGTTCAACATTACCACAAAAAGGACATAAATCAGACACAGCAGGGTTAAACTTCTGAACTAACACCTGTGTGGCCAGGGCGTGATGGACCAGTCTCCAATGTAGGTCTCCTGTACGTCCAACAGTAGGACTCCTGTACATTTCATCCCAATTTGGAGTGAGAAATGCTCCTGCAGGTAAAGACACTTTCCACTTGTTCCTTAAGGGTGCTGCACAGCCCGGTAAGCACACCTCTAGACAAATTCTATACATTGCCCTTTTTCCCATGATGTGGAACACACTGGATTCTTCGCTGTGAGAGGAAAACACACCATGTTGTTCCTGGGCAGTGACTGAGAGTTCAGGGAAGGTTAAACGAAAGTCTACTTCTTCATTTACCCCATTCCACCCAATGTTTAAATCTAAAAAAGTCTGGGATACAATCTTTATGACCCTGCTCACTATTCTAATTGAACGCAAGCCAATTTTTCCAGAAACAGTGCTGGCAGACAACCATCGCTTTAAGGATAGCTCCATAAGATCTCGCACTTTATTAATCCCATTGTTCGTAAAATGTTCCATAAAAGCTCGGCTGGTAGATACTTCAGCGAATAGTGAGTTTTGGAACAATGGCTCATGCACAAACCTCCTGGGATCATAAGAGATCTCCAACCGCTGCACTCCTAGAGCTTGCCAGGCGTTCAGGAGAGACCGATGAAATGCAGGGAGCCGAGCTCTGTCGACCTGTTTCAAGTCCATAAGGAAAAGTTCCCGGTCATAGTCCATTCCACCTACTTGCCTGAGCAACGTATTCGTGAGAGGACGCCAGGGCACAACCTCGCTATACAGCAGATGTTTAATTGTCATTAGCCGAAAAGCCATTATTCGACTAGGGATGTGCACCAGGTTTTGACCACCTGAATTACGTGGTCTACACAGCACATCTGGCTTAAGCCAGTGGTGGCCTCCCCAGAAGAAGTCAACTAGACCCCTCTGAATGTTGGTGATCAGAGCTTGAGGAGGCTGGAGTGCTATGATCTTATGCCATACGATTGGAAGCACCAGGTTGTTTATTATCGTTACCCGTGCCTTAAGTGACAAGATATGGAGCATCCCTTTCCACTTTGATAGTTTCTGCTTGATGTTAACGAAGAAACCATCCCAGTTTTTCTTCATATAGCTTGCAGTTCCCAAATGGATGCCTAAGTATTTAAACCCATCCGTTTTCCATAACATTCCTCCTGGAAGAGTTGGGGGAACCATATGTGAAGCCTGTGACCCCGATAGGGTATCTGGGTACAGAGAAAGAGCTACACTTTTGTTCCAATTTACTCTTGCTGATGAAGCAAGTTCAAATTTGGCAAAACACCGGGATAGCTCAAAAACATCTTCCTGGTTTTTAACCACAACACACAGGTCATCTGCATATGCTGATGTAACAATTTTGGAATTGTTTGACAAGGACAAACCAGATAAAGTGGTACGAAGGAGAGCCAGTAAGGGTTCGATGGACAGTGTGTACAACATGCCTGACAGTGGACAGCCCTGACGGATGCCACGCTGAAAGGGGAAAGGACGACACAGACTATTATTTACTTTTAGCAGGCATGATACATTGTTGTATAAAAGTTTTATGCAAGAAATGAATTTTTCTCCAAATCCTGCTTTCGTAAGAAATGCAAACAGAAAAGAGTGATCCACACTGTCAAAAGCTTTCTCCTGGTCAAGGAGTAATAACTCAAAAGCATGCGACGCAGTTTGACCGATAGTAATCAAGTCTCGAACCAAGAAAATACTGTCATACATGGATCGTTCAGGTATGCAATACGTTTGGTCATTCCCATCTAAGAACGAGATGACCTTTTTAAGACACATTGCAAGCATTTTTGACACAATCTTGTAATCAGTATTTAACAATGACACAGGCCGCCAGTTTGTAATCTGCTGCAAATCCCCTTTCTTGGGAAGAAGACATAAGACAGCTCTTCTGCAGCTCAAGGGCAATTCCCCCTGATTTAGGCTCTCGTGAAAAATCTCAATTAAAGCAGGACCCAGAACATTCCAAAAAACTTTGTAAAATTCAGCAGGAAGTCCGTCAATTCCGGGGGCCTTGCCGTCTTCGAGTTGTTTCACTGCTGTTGTGAGCTCCTCCAGAGAAATGTCACATTCCAGTTGGAGTTGCTGCTCTTCAGAAAGAGATGGGAGAAGTTCAATTATCTCATTTGCCATCGTTTTATCCACCGTTCTTGGAGTAAACAAGTTTGAGTAAAACTCTTGCAGTGAATGTTTAATGTCACTTTGGCGAGTCAGAACACCGTCGGGAGAGCGTAGACTCTGAATCTGCCGAGAAGTGTTGGCAGCCTTCTGCATTTTGAAGAAATCTTTGTTTGGAGTCTCGAGGTGTATTATGCTCATCCGCAGGTGAATCATTGCTCCCGCCGCACGCTCTTTGACCAGTTCGGCCAGCAGGGTCTTTTTTTCTATCAGCTGCTGATATTGGTCACTTCCCAAAGATGTTCCAGCTTCTTGTTCATATTGAAGTACATCTGCTTTTAGAGCACTTATCAACCCAGACGTATTACTAGTGGCATACGAGCAATATTGTTGGCAGAAAATCCGAATTTGTGACTTGGTACAGTCCCACCACTGTCGCATATTGACATAGGAACACTTTTTCTTTTCTAATCCTTCCCATACCAGTCTGAAGGCATTTTTAAAATGTTCATCTTGTAACAATTTCACATTGAAATTCCAGTGTGCACTCTTACAGCAATGACCAGGTAACATACAATCCATTGCAATCATATGGTGATCAGAAAAGCCAGATGGAGTTATACATGTTCTCTTAACCAGATTCACCATTCCTTGGTTCACGTACAATCTGTCCAGTCGACCCATGGTTAACTGGTTTTTTGCACAGCACACCCATGTATATTGACGGGTGTTTGGATTTTGTAATCGCCATACATCTCTAAGTTTGTATTTTTTCACAAGTTGTGCCAAGGACTTTGCACTGGGTGGATGTGGCTCAGGAGTGTTCCTGTCCAGTCGAGGGTTGAGTGTGCAATTATAGTCTCCCCCCATACAAATTAAACAAGTCAAATCAACAGTGCTTAAACAATCCGCTAATTTTGGAAGAAATAGAGCCCTTTCAGCGCTGTCACTGGGGCAATACACATTAATAATGCTAACCTTTTGATTGCTGCTAATAAAATCCACCACCATCAAGAAACCCTTACAAATCTCTCTATAGTGAATCTCGGATGGTTGAAGGCGAGGATGCAAGATTATTGCCACCCCCGCTTTAGCTTCTTCAACCGCACTGGAGAAAACATGGCACCCTTTAAACATTCTGCGCCACTCGTCTTCACAAGATTCGTTAATGTGTGTCTCTTGTAACATGAAAATATCAATCTTTTCTTTCTCAAATAGTTGTAACACCTCCAGACGCCGCATACAGCTGCGGCCTCCGTTTATGTTGAGAGACGTTACCTTCATTTATTCTTTATTAATTTTCCTCCTCTTGGAGTTCTTTTCCTGCCTTAGTGGCACACTTTCTCAATCGCTGAAATTGAGGTTCTGATATCCCAACTTGCTGGGGTTCACGAATCATGTTTCTAGTAATTTTTAGAAAAGCATGTAGGTTTGGGAAATAATCCTGAATTCTGACATTCCTTTTCCTGAAGGATTCATCGAGGAATTTTTTAACTTCATCTTCTGTAACTACAGTGTCCCCATCCCCATCCTCTTGGGCACAAAACCCACTACCTGACGAGGTAGAGTAGGGTTCATCAAAATCAAACGCATCATCTTTGTCATTCTCTTCCTGATGCAAACTTATTTCTGAGGCACAAATCTCCCCAGGATCAGAAACATGGATATCGTTTTCATTCATGTTTAGCTGCTCATCGTCATATGCAGCTTCCTTCTTATCATCCCTTTTATTTTGTTCGAAACGTGTAGGCTTACAGGTTTCCTCTGAGGGGCTGTCCAACTTATCTGTTTTATCATTACACCTGGCCATCCCTGCGCCCACCTCTGTGACCATTACATTAATGTCATGTAAGACATCAGGGTTATCAATATCCCCACTTGTGTCTTCCTGAGATGCGCGAGGATTCTCGATGTCTATATCACACTCAGAACCCTCAAACAGTTCGGCAAGTGGTGCAAACGAATTGCTTAGATTTAAACCCGGTGCCGGTTCAGTTTGCAATCCCACACAGGTATTCTCTACACAAGCTCCATCTTGCAAGCTCGGCGACACGTTTGACACAACAAGTACCTTACTTTGCACTGTGCTTGCGTCCTTCACGACGGGACATGAACGTTTATGTCCTTTTTTACGAACCACTGTTACGAACCCTTCCATATTGTCATCCGTACAGTCCTGTACAGTAGGAGAGGGATCAACCACGTTTGTCACACCAGCAGGTAGGGAGGAGTGGTCTACTGTTTCCTGTTCACCCATTGGTTGTGGGGAGGGGTCTACCATTCCACGTATCTCAGTAGGTGAGGGGGAGGAGTCAACTGTTTCCCGATCACCATTAGGTCATGGGGAGGAGTCTACCATATCATCCGCCCCATTAGGTGAGGAGGGAGGAGAATCTGCAATCACCTGGTCTCGATTTTCTAATGGTCTCACCAAACCGGGACAGGAACTCTTTACGTGTCCGTAAGCTCCACACCCATAGCACGTCATGACGTCCGTGGAGGCATACATTCTATAAGTATGGCCATTAATCTTTGCATGCAAAACTACATTGAGCCTTTGCACATTTTCGGGCAATATCATGTAAACGACCCTTTTAAAAGTCATCACGTGTCGAAATTCACCCCTTGCCGAGTGTATCGGCACCATTGTCACTTTTGATACGATCGTACCGAACTTGCTCAATTGAGCACACAAGTCCTCACCTTTAACAAAGGGAGGGGCATTAGACACATTGACCCTCACCACAGGTGTATCTAATGGGGAAACCACTAGAAACATGTCGGGTTCTATGAGAAGGCCTTGCTCCACAACGGAGCTCACCATGTGCACCTCCGATACAAACACAACAACTTTCTTGTTCATTCGAGAGGCTGCACGGATATTATGTGAGCCGACGCTTTTTCCAATTGCTAGAAGCACTTGCTCCATCTTTACCTCACTCGGAGGGTCGCACACCAGCCCATGCTTGCGAGTGAGCGACTCGTACATGCTATTCCTCAAACAATCGTTTGCCATAGCAAACGTAAATTTAATAAATAAAGGGTGAGAAATCAAAAAAAAAGATACCAACCACAAGCAACACCGGCAAGTGGAGGTAAAACCAAAAACGAATGGACTAGGTCCAAGAACCGTTTAGAGCAGCGAAACACCGCTGCCTGGACTAGGAAAAACATGGCAAAATGGAGGCCAGGCCTCAAACCCGGAGGTTCGAAAAGAGGCAACCGAACACCACCTACCGTGTGCGCTCTCTCCCTCTCTCTTGTCTCAACAATGAAAGGACACACAGGGGAAACTTTACAAGTATAAACAAGGACACAAGGGAGCGAAATGGGGGATAGGAAAACCAACCAACACGACAGAGAACTCACAGCTCAACATGCACAGCCACCATGCTGCCACACCCACGCATGACTCACCAACGACCAGCAGGAGCGCACGAGAGAGAGAGAGAGAGAGAGAGAGAGAGAGAGAGAGAGAGAGAGAGAGAGAGAATTGAATTTGAATTTGCAACACCATTTATTTCACAAAAAAACACACCAGGTCAAGTTACATTTTTACAGGAGAGAAAAAAATAGAAAAAAACAACAGTTCTTAATGTTAAAAAGAAAAGTACAAATTCGATTCATTCACAAAACATAAGGCTTCATTAATACACCATTTGCATTCAAAGAGTTTGACATTTTCATTCGCCACATAATAATCAAACTCTAACCTTATTCTTGCAGACACCAGCCCTTTAAACATAGGTACAACATCGAACCCATGCCCATTATCAATTTTAATTTTCCTCGATTTATATATTGAGTATTTTGCTACAGCAGCTAAGAAGTTTAGGAGGACACCAGAGTCCTTGCAGGAGGGTCCGAAAGATACACCAAAAATAAAAGAATGTGAAGTAAAAGGAAAAGACAACTGATCAAACAGGTGTGTGAGAATCAAGAAAAGAGGTATTAGTCTTTCGCATTTCACATAGGCATGAAAGAGATCCTCCTTCTGTACACAGAAGGGGCATGCTACTGGCACTGAGCTGTCAAGGTGATGAACAAAGGTGTTCGTAGGGAGAGCCCAATGTGCTAGTCTCCACTGGATATCTGCAAGGAACCCGTAAATAGGTAATTTGTACATATTAGGCCACAGTGGCGTGGCAGGAGACCCTGGCCCTAACCTTTCGGACCACAAGGCCACTCTTGTTACTCCGGAGAAGGGTGATGCTTGGTTTTCTCGAAGGAGCTTGTGAATACCAGCCTTTGTTGCCAAATGAAAAGGAGAGACAAGTTCACCATTCGACTGGAGAGCTGGGAGCACCTTAATTTCAGGGAAAGACAGCCGAACATCCTCGACATTGTTTATACCTTCCCAGCCAATATTTAACTCCTTAAACTTCCTCTTGACGATGCGTATAATTTGGCTGACAATACGCACGGATCTTAAACCAAGAATGGCCGCCACCCTGCCAGCAGACATCCATTTTGTCCCAGATGTATCCCTCAGGTCACAAACTTTGCCAATTCCTCCTTGAGTAAATTTCCTAATCAAAGTCGGACTATGAGGAATGCATGGAAAAAAACCCGTTATAGAAAATAGGCTCTTGGATAAACATCCGGCAATTATAAGCCTCAAGGCAACGATGAACCCCAAAACCTTTCCAAACTCTCAGCAAACCCTGATAAAAAGTTGGGATTGAAACTAAGCTGACACGGTCAAGGTTCACCAGGAACAAGTGCCTATCATAACACAGGCCTCCCGCTTGTTGCAACAAGAAAAACGCAAATGAGCGCCAGGGCAGCTCTTCAGCATACAACAGACGTTGCACAGACTGTAGGCGAAAAGCCATAAGCCGGGTGGACACCTCCACAATTCCATGTCCACCTTCCTTCCGAGGATGGTACAGTATTTGCGGCCGAAGCCAGTGGTATCCATTCCAAAAGAAATTAACCAAGACCCGCTGGATGGCTGGTATCAACTCCTTGGGTGGCTGCAAGGCAATTAGTTTATGCCATAATCTTGCTGCTATCAAGTTATTTATAACAAGAGAGCGGCCTTTATAAGAAAGAGATCGCAGCAGTCCTTCCCATCGTTTCAACCGGTGTGTAATTTGTTCAATCATTCCTTCCCAGTTCTTCGTTTCTACTTCCTGGTTGCCGAGATAGACACCAAGATATTTGACTCCATCTGTTTTCCACTCTAGATTATGTGGGAGTGACGGTGGCAGTGTTAAAGAAAGGTTATCTGAACCGCACCATAAGGCTACACTCTTGCCCCAATTTACTTCGGCGGAAGAGGCCGCAGAGTAGTCTTTAAAGCAACGCTGCACCGCAGCAACACTACTTGGGCCCTTAATCAGAACACATACATCATCAGCATAAGCTGTGACCACAAATCTTGAACCAAAAACGGCTCCCACATCCTGAGTTATTCGCTGCCTGATGGATGCTAAGAGTGGTTCAAGGGCAATTATATACAGAAGTCCAGAAAGGGGACACCCTTGACGGATACCCCGACGGAAAGGAAAAGGGGGACATAAACTGTTGTTTACTTTCATCATGCAGAAGGTGTTAGTGTATAACAGCTTGACATAGGAAATGAAAGTTTCGCCAAAACCCATCCGCTCCAGAACAGAAAACAAATATGTATGATCAACACGATCAAAAGCCTTTGTTTGGTCAAGAAACAACAACCCAAAACTGGCACGCAAGTACTTATTACAAGAAATAATATCCCTTATCAGAAAAATATTGTCATAAATTGACCTTCCTGGTACACAGTAGGTCTGGTCAGGGTGCACAATAGAGCTGATCACAGTTCCCAAACGGTTTGCTAAGGCCTTCGACAAAAGCTTGTAATCCGCACACAGCAATGAGACAGGCCGCCAGTTCTCGACTAGTTGAGTGTCCCCAGCCTTTGGCAACAGGCAAATGACTGCTCTTCTGCAGGACAGGGGAAGCTCTCCAACATGAAGGCATTCATCAAATACCTCAAGCAGGTCAGGTCCCACAAGTTTCCAAAAAGTCTTATAGAACTCTCCGGGCAAACCATCAATCCCAGAGGCTTTACCATCCTTCAAGCTCCGCATAGCAGTTTCAAGTTCAGCAGCCGAAACTGACATGTTCAATGTGCGTTGCTGGTCTTCCTCAAGTCTTGGAAGCCCGGTAGTCAGCTCCTGCAAGGTCTCATTACTTATGCTCTGGGGGGAGTACAAGTTTGTATAAAAAACCTTCAAAACAGACTTAATCTCCTGTTGGGAGGTCACTATTGGCCCATTAGCAGCACGTAGCCCATGAATCTGTTGTGATTTTTTAACAGAGTTCTCCAAACCAAACAAGGCCTTATTTGGCATATCCAACGTTAAATAACTCATTCTCATGCGTACCAGGGTGCCCATTGCTCGCTGCCGTACCAGTTCAGTCAACATTGCCTTTTTAGTCCATAGCAGCCGGTCACCTGTAGTGTCTTTCCCAGCCGTATTAATGTTTTCCTCCAGGGCTGCAATTTCAGCCTTTAATGAATCAATCGAGAGATTTTGCAATTTAGTGGCATAAAGACTATATTGTTGACAGAACGATTTGACCTGACCCTTTGCGAGGTCCCACCACAGTCGAAGGTTAGCATGTTCAAATTTGGAGGACCGAATTCTTTCCCACACGGCTCGAAAAGCCTCTTTGAATCTCATATCATTCAGCAGGTGGGTATTAAGTGACCAATACGCACTACCCCCTGAGGTCAGAGGCAAATTAAAACCCATTGAAACCAGGTAATGGTCTGTGAAACCAGTTGGGAGTATCTGGGTTGTGGCCATCACATTTAGCATTGGCTTATTCACGTAGAATCTGTCTAGCCTTGCCATTGATATCCTCCCATCATGGCATCTGCACCACGTATAGCACCGTGAAGTTGGGTGTTGCAACCTCCAAACATCTTTCAAATGCTGATTTTTGATGATGTTCTCCAAAATCCTCATAGAAGCTGGATGGGGTTCATGACCGGTCCTGTCTACGGAAGGATTGATAGTGCAATTGAAATCACCAGCAACACAGATGAAAGCGGTTGTATCCAGTCCTTTTACAAAGTCATGCAGAGTGGAAAAAAACACTCTTCTTTCCATGGGCTCACTCGGTGCATATACGTTCACAATGATGATCCTTTGCGTGTTGCAATAGAAATCCACCGCTATCAGATGTCCCTTATAAATTTCCTTAAAGACAATCTTCCGAGCAGGGATTCTATCACTCAAGGCGATGGCAACACCAGCTTTGGGTGTGGTAAACCCACTCAGCCACCACTGCCCTCGATAAAGTTTTCCCCATTCAGCAACCAGGGTGTTCGTAGCATGAGTCTCCTGTATCAGGATGATGTCGGCTTTCACCCTCTCCATCGCCTGAATTGTCTGAATTTTTCGTAAGGGGGTACAACCCCCATTGATATTCAGGGATGCGATACATATCTTTCGCAAAGCCATTTACAAAGGTAACTCACCCTCCGCCTGCAATTCCTTATTCGCCTTTGTGACCGCTTTCCGAAGACGCTGAAATTGGGCCTCCGAGATTTCCATTGGGTCATTTCTTTGCAGGAGGGGTCTTGCAGCCCTGATGAAAGTTTTCACATCGGGAAAATGGTCTTTGATCACAACGTAGCGTTGCCTAAACGTCTCGTTTAGGAAACTGATGACGTTTTCCTTTGTTGCTTCCATCTGTTCTTCTCCCTGATGATCATTCACAGACACAAGGCTTTGAGCTTCCTCATCCAGCTCCCTAACCACATCAACGTTGAAACTCCTTTGTTGTGTGTCAGGAGCAGGCACACCTTCTGTGTCATCACCACTGCAGTCTTCTTGTTGCATCACAAGGGGCACATCTGTGCCACCACTGCTGCCTATTATAGGTCTGCTTGGACCATCATCCTTGGTCGTTTCAACCGGATGTGAGCAACAACCGTTGTCACTCAGGCCCTGGGACTGCTCGTTGTCACAAGGGACAATGGTGCCATCATCACAACCAATACTGCTGCATTGATTTTCTTCAACAAGAGCAAGGGGTGAAGTCCTACTCTCCTCTGTTTCGTCACCACCCTGCCCAGCTTGCTGAGAATCATCAGGATAGTCTGAGATACTGTTTGTTTGTACGAGTATCACTTTGCTACCTTTGTCTTCCACCTCGGCGCTCAAAAAGGTACGTTTTAGGTTCCTCTTAGCCTCGGTGCCTTTCATCAATACCTCCTCAAAGACCATATTCTCTTGAGGTTGCAACCTCTTGTCCTCATCGACTGGGTGCACCCCTGCTGCACTAACCTCAGCAACACCGCCACCACTTTCCACACCCTGGTCTTCTGGTGTGGGCGTCTGTACTCCACCAGGCTCATGAACGGGGGGCACTGCATCAGTTACAGGGGGGGCCGACCCAGCTGCTGTAGCGTACGTCTTCTTGGCGTCTGGGCAATACTGCTTAGTGTGTCCGTGTGCTCCACATCCGTAGCAGATCAAGGTCTCGGTCGCCATGAAGATTCTATATTCATGCTCGCCTACTTTAAAGGTGTGGGAGGTGTTCAACTGCTTCGCTGCGTCTTTTAGAACAACAAAACAAAAACGTCTAAACGATTGTACGTGCTTCAACCTGCCGTTTCTCGTACGTAGAGGAACCCTAATGATTCGAGAGACGACAGTGCCAAACTCACCTAGCTTGTGTAGGATTTCCTCGTTACCTAGGAAAGGCGGAACATTGCTCAGAATGACTTTAACTGCCGGCGTGTCCATCGACGACACAGGAACAAACAGATCGTTTCCCAAGGTCAAACCATTCTGCACAACAATATCGGCCAGACTTATTTGCGAAACAAAAACCACAATTTTGTGATTCATACGAGACGCGGCACGAATGTTACTCACGTCGATCAAATCCCCAATCGCAAGCAAAATGTCATCCATTTCAACTCCCTCCGGTGGGACAAGGCACAGCCCGTGCTTACGCGATAAACCCTCATCGGTAACACGATCGGCAGGCCTTTGGCTACTCCTATTAGCCATATCGTCAAAGGAGAAACGAAGTGAAAGCAAATAGATTTGTATAATCCCAAAAAAAAAGAATAGAAAAAAATATATATATATTAAGTAACTAGAAACGAAAGCACGGTTTAAACCACGTTAGGAAAAAAACGTGGTTCAAACAAACCCTTACCGTGCTGGCTCTCCCTCTCTCTGTCTCGAAGGAGGAGAAAAAAACGAGGGACAGGTGGTAACGAAGCAGGAAGGGAGGAAAAAGGTCAACATACACGACAAGAGTACAAAAGGAAAAAAACAAAGGAAAGGGAAGGTAAAAAGGTTGGTGGGGAGAGGATGAAAAACAACACGAGCCAGGAGCTACAACACACAAGCACGAGCACGCGCCATCTTGCCACGCCCAACACACGAAACGGCCAGCAGGGGGCGAGAGAGAGAGAGAGAGAAAGAGAAAGAGAAAGAGAAAGAGAAAGAGAAAGAGAGAGACTGACTGTTTCTTCCTTTTATTACAAGAGTACAAAAAATCAGTGATGTTCAGTCATAAAGAAACAAAGCACAATAAAAATGGTCTCAAGGAAAAATTATTATCAAATCATCATCATCAAGTGTGCATATGACATCATTAAAAACCCACTTTTCTTTAAAACATGTTAAATTCTTGTTCATTTTAAAAAACCGGTACTCTAGCTTTAGTCTTGCATTTACAAGAGCCTTAAAGGTGAGCAGTACATCTTATGACGAGTCAGAAGCGTTTCCCATTTTTTTCTTTCTGGATTTATAAATTGCAAACTTGGCCTGGCCAATTAAAAAATTCATTAAAACCACATTTCTAAGGGAAGACGGTCCTAAAACACCATAAATAAAAACATTGTGATTGAAGAGGGAACCAAGCTTCACAAAGCGTTCCTGAAGGAATGTAAAAAGAGGTTGCAATCGTTCACACTCAAGGTATATATGCGGTAGGGTTTCAATGGATGCACAGAAAGGGCATAGATTAGAGTTAGCAGTAGAAAACCGGTTCAGTAAAACATTATAAGGTAAAATCCAGTGTACAAGTTTCCATTGAATATCTCCAACATACTTTGGAGTAGGCAAAAGATAAAAACTTCGCCAATTGTGGCAATTGGGGGGTATTGGGGGTAAAACATCCCGCCATCGAAGCCTCGGGTGCCCAGAAAATGTTTTTGCGTATAAAATTTTAACGTACGCGTTGTACAAAGTTTTCTTTGGAAAGGTGGGAAGGGATAATGCAGTATCATCAGGGCTGTTCAGGCCAGGGGACAGATTAAGTGGCGGGCTGAAGACTAGGAGTTTGGGGAAGTCACCCGCTGTTTCCTCGGGGGAAGGGCCAAGTTCCTCGCAGGTATTACGATACGTTGTGGATATCCCTTGAAGGAACCGAGAGATGATCCTGACAGATTTTATTCCGGTTTTTTGTGCCACAGCGGCAGCACTCAGCCGGTAGCTCCCAGACTCTGTCATGAGGTCTTTCACTCGCAGCAGCTTGGCATCAACAAAGCGTTGAACGAGTCCCCTATTATTCAAGCTGTTTTCCAGGAAGGGGTTGTAGCATAGGGGCTCATTCATCAACATTTCCATGTTGTATGTTGCCATTTCACGGGAAAAGGACAGGGCTTGCCAGGCGTTCATCACCCCTTGGTAAAAGGTGGGCAGCAAGGATGAATCGATTTGATGAGGGTTCATCAAGAAAAGTTCTCGGTCGTAACCCAGCTTGCATGTAAGCTGTAATATGCAGTTAGCCAGAGGCCTCCAGAGTAGGGCTTCATCTCCATATACAAGTTGGCGCACGATATGAAGCCGGAAGACCATAATCCGGCTGCGGATATCAATAAGACCTTGGCCACCTTCAGTGAGTGGTAAGTATGCCACGGGGGGTTGGAGCCAGTGTTTCCCGCTCCAGAAAAAGTCGACAATGCTCTTTTGCAGTGTAATAAGAAGGCTCCCGGGCGGTTGTAGGCATATCATCTTATGCCATAGCATAGAGGCGACAAGATTGTTAATGACGAGAGTTCTTCCGCGGTACGAAAGTTGAAAAAGAAGTCCTTTCCAGCGGGCCAGTTTTGCCATTACCTTGTCTGGTAATCCCACCCAGTTCTGTTGCTCAAAGGTGTTGTCTCCGAGGAAAATACCGAGGTATTTAATGCCACTTTTCTGCCAGTTCACTCCTCCTGGTAGGACAATTGGCGGGCAATCTCCAGGTCCTATCCAAAGGGCTTCACTCTTCTTCCAGTTTACCTGGCCTGAACAAGCCTGACAATATGTTTTTAGTGCTTGAGCCACCGCAGTGACGTCAGCACTATTTTTTATATAAATACAGACATCATCTGCATAGGCAGAGACTTTTAGCGGTGTGGTAAGAATTGATCCAGTGAAGCCAGAAATGTGCGTACGTAATTGGAGCAGAAGAGGTTCGATGGCAAGAGAGTATAAAAGTCCAGATAGCGGGCAACCTTGCCGTACTCCCCGTTGTACAGCAATGGGGCTACACAATACTTGATTAATTTTAAGAACACTGGATATATTACAATACAAAAGTTTAACGTACGAGATAAAAATAGGTCCAAACCCAAAATTCTCTAAAACTCTAAAAAGGTACATGTGGTCAATACAGTCAAAGGCTTTTCCTTGGTCAATAAAAAACAGACCAACATTCATATTAAAATTGTTACAAAACCGAATGGTATCACGGATAAGAAAGATATTATTAAAAATAGTACGTCCAGGAATACAAAAGGATTGATGTTCTCCTATTAGTACATTCATAAAAGGTTTCATTCGATTAGACAAGGCTTTGGCTAAAATTTTATAATCCGTACATAAAACAGAAATAGGACGCCAGTTCTCTATAAGTTGAGTGTCCGCTTTCTTAGGAATTAAGGTGGTGACTGCTCTCCGGCAACTCCACGGCAGTTGTCCATCCTCTAAACATTCATTCAATACCCGCAGTAGGTGAGGTCCAATGGTGTCCCAAAAAAACTGGAAAAATTCACTTGTCAGCCCATCCAGTCCAGGGGCTTTATCAGGTTCTAAGGCCTTCAAGGCAGCGGTGAGCTCAGGTAACCTAAGAGGATCCTCCAACTGCTGCTTCTGATCCTCCGCCAATGTTGGAAGGTTAGAAACAAGTTCCGATATTGCATCCTGGTTAATGTCATGCCGCATAAACCGTTGTTTAAAATGTTTCCGGGCACATTCCCTGATTCTGCCATCTTCATAAAGGAGTTCCCCATCATGGAGCAAGCGTGTAATCATTGACGAAGAGGCCCCCCTTTTAAGGCTGAAGAAGAATTTGGTTGGAGCATCAAGGTCGTGTATGTACCTCATCTTCAGGCGCAATAAAGCATTTTGTGCTCGCCTTTCGGATATGGAATTCAGTAAGGCCGTTTTTCCATGGATTTGTTGCCTCATTCCCTGGTAGCTCACACTTGCGGTTCCCTGAAGCTGTTCCTGTAATTCCAGGATTTCATCTTCAAGTAAGGTTGTGGTTTTTCTTTCCTCTTGAACACCATACGCACGATATTGTTGGCAGAATAGTCTGATGTGCGTTTTGGCATTATCCCACCATTGTCTGAGGTTTGAGAAATTCCCTTGGGAGGCAACCAGAATATTCCAAATTTCTGGAAAAATGTCCTTAAAGGTACTATCATCAAGTAAGTTGTTATTAAATTTCCAAAAAGCACTCCTGTGTTTCGGGCAGGGGGCAGAAATTTTGAGAAATGTTGCGCTGTGGTCCGAGAATCCTGATGGGCAAATTTTGGATGACAGAACGAGGCGTTCAAGTGGAGGATTAATATAAAACTTGTCCAAGCGAGCAAGTACAATATTACCCTGAATGCATCGACACCATGTGTATTGCCTGATTGATGGGTGCTGTACCCGCCATATATCTGTCAGATTCATTGGTTTTAAAAATTTGGTGAGAGGGATTGTGGAGGCAGGATGGGGCTCTGCACTGTTCCTGTCTAGTTGGGGTTGAAGGGTGCAGTTAAAATCTCCACCAATACAAACATGATTGTCTCGGTTTTTTAGGGCGTTTTGGCTGTCGAGGGACGTTAGCTGTGTCCCAAGGTCATTAAAAAAAACTCGCCGAGCTACAGGCGTACTTGGGGCATAGATATTAAAAATAGTATAGAATTTTCCACAGTAGTGGAATTCTAGGGATGCTAGGGATCCCTTGTGTATTTCGTCGAATTTAAGCGATGAAGGCGAAAAGGAGGGGCTAAGAATTATTGCGACACCGCCTTTGCGGGAGTCACCGTTACTAAAGAAGGACAGGCCGGGGAAGAGCCTACACCACTCTGCGACACAGTAGTCGTTGGCATGGGTCTCTTGTAAGAGGGCAATGTCAACTTTCTTCTGTAATAAAAAATCCCTTACTTGAACTTTGCGGACAGAGCTACATCCTCCGTTAATATTCAAGCTACAAATGGAAAAACTCATTACAGCTATAAGGAGGAGTGACCACCACTCAATTTTTTGATAGCAGTTCATTCTTAGCTTTTTGCGACCACTTCTTTAAACGGTGACGTTGGGAGGAATTGAAATTAAAAACGTGGGGCCATTTTACCATCAGTCTAGCGGAATGTATAAAATCAGGTAGCTCCGGAAAAAAGGTTTCTATTACAACATTCCTTTTTCGGAATGTGTCCTTAAGAAACCTTTTTATCTCGGAGGGAGGGATTGGAGGGATTTCTTCTTCCTTGAGGCTACCACATTCACTAACAGAGTCATCTATATCAGATGGCTCAGATGGTGTGTCACACTGGTTTTCATCATTTATCTCCTCACCGTCATCACATCCCTCCACGTTATCGGATGGGGCATAGTCCATAGAGGGGGGGGACGGGGAGGGCATCTTCAGGGGAGCAGGGGTGGGTACTAATTTTTGCGGTTCAACCATATCAGTTTCTAGGTCAGTAGACAAGGGCGAGGATTCATCCACATCTATGTCCTCCAATACCGAGAAACGATTTTCTGTGACGAGGGACAAATCTAGGCCAGAGAGGTGGGGCTGTCGGTTTTCAGTTGTAGGTTTTTTAAAGAGATGACCGTTTTCATCTGTTGTTTGCAGATGTCTTTTTCCTTTTGGGCAGACTAATTGAAACTCGTCCTGGTTAGTGGGAAGAGATTGCAAGGGTTTGGGGGGAGGGGGGGGGGGGAGGGAGGACGTGATCATCGGGAGGGGATTCCCATCGGCTACCACGGCGGGAGAGGTAGGATCAGTTATAGCAGGCAACAAGCTGTGATTGGACGATGTCGCCTGGGGGGGGAGATCTATAGTTAACAGGAGATGGCTGCAATTAGATCCTTCAGTAGAGGGAGGGGCCCCTGTTTCAAGGGGAGGGGAAGGGGGTACGGCGGGGGGGTTTGGATTGGTGGTAAGAGGGCTTGGGTCGGTGGTGGACAGATTGGGATCAGTGGTGGTAAGGCTTGGGTCGATGGTGGGAAGGTTCGGGTCGGTGGTGGGAGGGCTTGGTTCGGCGGCGGGAGGGCTTGGTTCGGTGGTGGGAAGGTTTGGTTCGGTGGTGGGAAGGCTTGGGTCGGTGGTGGGAGGGCTTGGGTCAGTGGTGGGAGGGTTTGGACCGGTGGTGGGAGGGTTTGGACCGGTGGTGGGAGGGTGGGGGGGTTGCTTATTCCCGGTTCGGAGGGGAGGTTGCACTTGTGGAGAATTCTCTTTTGGGGGGCAGTCATGCTTAACATGCTCAAATTGTCCGCAGCCAAAACATTTTAGAACGTTGGTGGACACGTACACTGTATATTCGTTCTGTTGATGTTTTAATTTTATTATAAGGTTTAAATCCTTCTGGGAATTTTTTAAAATCATAAACACTTGCCGCCGGAATGAAACCACGTGCCTTAAATCGTTGTTTCGTGACCCGAAGGGAATCATGGAGATACGAGACACGATGGTACCGTATCGGGACAACTCTTTAATTAGTACATCGTCGGATACAAATGGGGGGCAATTTGATATCACGACTTTTATCGCTGGGCTATCTAGTGGGGAAATCATTACAAATAAATCTGGATCGATTGTCAAACCCTGTTCGACAATTTGTGGGACACAATCCACGTCGGACAAAAAAATAACAATCCGCTTGTTCATCCGCGAAGCGGCAACAACCTTGTCGATCCCGACAACACGACCGGTTGCGAGGACAACGTCCTCGACACTAACCTCACGTTCCGGAGGTACACAAAAGAACCCGTGCTTACGGGTCAGGCTCTGAAAGGCCGTAAATCGAGATAGTGCAGCTGCCATGCTGGAACAGCTGCACTTACAACCCCTCCCCAACTCGGGGAGGGTGAATATATAATACAATCTTCCCTACCCGAACTCCGGGAATGGGAAGCAATCAGACCTCTCCGATTTCCCTAACTTCGGAAAAGGGAGGCAACAAAACAAACTGAAGGAAGGATAAACGAAAGGAAAAAAAGGAAATAGAGGTTTAAGATGAAGGAGCAAACACCGATCGGGCGACGCCCAAAAACGGCGACCCTTACCAGCGATCACCCTGTGCTCTCCGGCTCTCTCTCCCGTCTCAACGTATATGGGAATCACCAGGAAGACTCCACGAACAGGTACAAGGACACAGAGGGGGGAAAACGGGGGGGGGGGGGGGGAATGGAGCAACAACACAGAGCACTCACAGGCCTCCACAAGCAGACGCCATGACAGTACAACCAGCATGCAAACGACCAGCAGGGGGCGCGAGAGAGAGAGAGAGAGAGAGAGAGAGAGAGAGACAATCTTTATTCTGCCAATGTGATCTGCCAATGAGCAATGATCAATGCAATGAGCAAAATGAGCAATGATTCTGCCAATGAGCAACAGCTCTACAGGATCCCCATCCTTCTTTCCATCTGCGTCACCATGGCATCTTGGTCTTCAATCTCATAATTAAATGCTCTTGCGCGATGGTGTCACACATTCATTTGCATACATCTGTGTCTGCCGCTTGCACATCAGTTCTTCATCGTCCTTCACCAAAAACTGGGCTTGAGGAACAGAGATCTCCGTTTCACATTTCTTCAGCTCCACTTCTTCTTCTGACTTAACATCACCTGTAAGCTCTGGAAGTTTCCCCGGGGTCAGATTTACCCACAGCACCCTCTGATGAACCAGCGGTGGCCATTTTGTTCAGAAACAACAAACGAACTGGGGAAAACGTGCGTTTGAAAAGTTTTCAGCGTTGGACAGAAGGGGCGTGTCCAATAGCCTCCAATAGTCCAATAGAGAGAGAGAGAGAGAGAGAGAGAGAGAGAGAGAGATGAGAGACGAGAGAGAGAGAGAGAGAGAGAGAGAGAGAGAGAGAGAGAGAAGAGAGAAAGAGAGAAGAGAGAAAGAGGAGAAAGAGAGAAAGAAGAGAGAGAGAGAGAGAGAGAGAGAGAGAGAGGAGAGATGAGAGAGAGAGAGAGAGAGAGAGAAAGACTTTTGTGCTCTTTTATTATAAAAATACAAGCCATTTCACAAAGCGGTTGTAAGCAAAGCAACCAGTTTAAAGAAACATTTTGTAAGGATCATGAATTCACCAAAAGGAGCAAAGGATATTTAAAGGAAACCAGCAAGTATAAAAATTTTACAAACCAAAGGTGAAGACACAAACAAAACCACAAACAATTTTTAAAGGAAATGCTCATGCAAGAGCTATGACCACATCAAGAGCAAATTAAACGTTTAATTAAATTAAGCGAAAACATTGAGAGAGGGAGAGAGAGAGGGAGAAAGGGGAGAGAGAGAGAGAGAGAGAGGGAGAGAGAGAGGGTAGGGAGAGAGAGAGATGGAGAGAGAGAGGTAGGGAGAGAGAGAGAGAGAGAGAGAGAGAGAGAGAGAGAGAGTGAGAGGAGAGAGAGAGAGAGAGAGAGAGAGAGAGAGAGAGAGAGAGAATGAAAAAGCGATAGATGGAAAGAAGTTAAGGCTGAAGGTGATTGAACAATTTGGTAAAGTGAGAAGGGAGGGGGAGGGAAGTCTTAAATGGTGAGAAGGGGTAAGTTAAGGTGAGTAGAAATGAATTTGGATGGAAAAATGATTTAGAGTGAGCTGAGGTGAGGAAAACATGAAGTGCGATGAACTACACTCACCGCTCCCTGGTACATCTCCACCTCCCGATCTGTAAAATAGGGGCATCTGCCTTGAAAGGGTTTACAGATATAAGTACGGGTCCAATGTATGTCTTTAAAGAAGAACAGTTAAGGCAAAACATCTGAATAAATGTTGCGTTTTCATTGTGGCGACGAGTGTGACCTGAGGGTCAAACATAGCTTCTCACACTTTTTCCAAATGAGTATTAAATGATAGATATTTGTGTTTCCTCGAGAAAACTCCCTCCCAACTTTCCTTTTCTCCTCCATGCAGAATGCTTCCAACATATAGTCTCAACAAGTAGCCAATCTCTAAGGCCCACATTACCCAAACAGTTTGCAAGAGACATAAACCCATTACAAAGTTGAAAAGCCCATCAGCCTTTGAGAGGTCTTACGACGATCTCAATAGTCCATGAGCCAGAGCCTCCAATATTTGGAGGTGGACTAATCGAGTGGAAGGACTAAAGCCACTTCTTATTTTTCTTTCATACTGTAGTTGGGTGGTCTGGAGGTCAACGTGGTGCTGTGGGTGTCCGAGGTGTGCGGACCATAGTCTTCTGGAGAAGTCTCCTGGTGGAGCATGGCTGTCTGCTAGACTTTGGCGTGTTCAAGTGTGGGTGGGCACAGGGGGCTTCAGTTGTGTGGACTGGAGTATGTGGGCGGTGCAGGTGATGTGATGTGGATGCCACGCATTGCGACCGCTGCCCCTAGGGCCGAGGTTTTTGGGGAATGGTAGTGTTGGCAGCAGGTGCTCACCACATTGGCCAGCTGGGGCTGATGCAGCTGTGTTCCTCGCAGGGGGGCCGAAGGATGGATGGTGGGTCGTGCCCTTATGGACACTCATGGGCCATGTTGACGTTTCGGCTGCTCAGCTTGTCCCGATGGCCCTTGTACGGTAGAGGTGCGGAGCTGTCGTACCCAAATGTAGTTGTGTAGTACAGATCACCGTTGGAGATGGATCCACATACTTGTCAGTACAGTGGGACAAAAGGAAATTTGGTGAAATTGGATTGGCCCTTTGGGATAAATTTTGGGATTCTGTAGGGTGGATGGCACTTTGGACCTGACCAACTGGCAATTACCTGCACATCAAGGTAGAGGTAAGGCCTTGGTGTTTACTGTCCCAGGGTTCAGTACTTGCTTATTGAAATTGGGGACATGTAATTTGGAGTAGGGGCGGGTGAAAGTGATGGCATTGTCGGTGAGGGGATGGAATGTGTGCCACACAGTGTCTTGTGGGTGGCGTTTGTTTATGTGTGGAGGTTTTGTGTTTTTATGTGGTGGTGAGGTTGGAAATTGAGAATGAGTGGTGATTAATGAGCATGGAAATGTGATTTAAAATGTGAATGGGGTTTCACATAATGTCAGGCCATGGCAACATCTTTTTGGTACCATCTTCTCTTGAAATATGTGGTGGAGAATTGAATGGCAGTGGGGGAGGAAATGTGTTTTGTGGATTTTGTGGGTGGGGAAGGTGTGTGTGTCCGCAGGTACGGATCAAGCTTTGGAGGAGCGATGACTGCGGCTCCCCTCTGCAGCAGTTACCCCTGGCAACCAGTGGTGTCTGAAAATTGGAGCCCGTCGGTGGTGGGGTCTGTTGGGCGCCCTGGGGTGAGAGACTCCCGGTGACCCGTGAGGCAGCAAGGAAGCCGGAGGCAACCGAGCCTGGTGTGTGGAGACCCCCACCGGCGGGGTGACAGTGTAAGGAGCTGTTTGGCTGTCACGGGCCAAGAGGTAAAGGGGGGGACGGGGACGAAGTTGTAAGTCGGGTGACTTGTTTTTGGGACTGCGGGCACCACAGCCTGAAGCACCCCTGCCGTCTTGCTTGGAGGGTACCTACCCGCTGCCTAGTAGAAACGCACACACATGTGTATGACATTCTATGCCATCGTCCTGCAGGGGGGGGGTGAAACAAGTGCTTTGTTGTGATTTTTTGTTGTGATGATTTTTGGAATGTGTATGAGTGGTTATGAGTTTGTGTTGAATGAATGTGGGTGAAATCCACCAAGCCATGTCACTCACCTGTAACACCAGGAGAGGGCCAGTAGAAATTTGGGGTGCATTGGGATGGCCCCGCAGGTAACATTGAGTCTTGTAGCATCCACCGGGGGACGTGGTCTGTAGATTGGGGTTGTACAAATGTTTATTGAAATTTTTGCATGTTTTGCATGAGGTTAAGGTTTGTGGTTAAGTTAGGTTTGCATGTTGTTTTTCTCTTCCTCCCCAGGAACACGAACCTCAATCATTGTAAATATTTGAAATGTGATGGTTGTTTAAGGGGGTAGCATGTTAAGGAGCATATTTAGGTAGCTTCGGCTCACTTCCCACAGCCCTCCAAATTTATTTCATAGGTTAATTAAGTGTGAGACAGTAAGTGTTAAGACTGGAATGGTAGCACCTGCAGTGAACCTAGCAGGGGCTACGGTTCTAGGTGGGGGGCTGTGTTATGAATTTTGGGCTAGAGTGATATATAGATCAGGTAGATCTGTGTAGGTATCATGCTCCGATTATCGTGATAGGGAACCCCACATGTAATAAGTTTGTTTAGGCGGTTTGTTCACGTAAGTGTATATTTGTGATCATACAAGGATGATCCTTGTGCTAACTAGAGTAGTGATTATGTTAATTCCCATGTTTGTCAGACCTGGTGATTTATCCATTGTCCCATATGGCCACTGGCGTCACTAGGGGGGAGCGGGGGGTGCGGACCGCACCGGGTGACACTATCAGAGGGGGTGACACCAAATTTTAGCGGGAATTTATAAATTTTTATAAAAATATCCCTGTAGTTAGTTATAACAACAAAAACATTTTCCGTAAGCCCAGCTTACATGTATCAATATACCTACAAGGCTAAAACTCTATGCTAATTTACTTTTTGAACCTTCTAATGCGCTCCTGTCAGAGCGGTCATTATTACCCAATTACAATGATGCTTCGAATCACGTGGTTTCGTCTGCACTCGCTACAAGCACGCACTGTTTTTGTTGCCGCTGGTGTTTTTATAGTCACTGCTTTTGTCAAATTTTCTGGTGTTTTAGCTACGATATTGTGGTAATTAGTATTTGTGAACCTATATTGGTTCACGAGTTATCAAACAGAGTGACCACTATATTCGTCATGGGTGTGTGTGTGTGTCTGTCTGTCTGTCCGCAGCATAACTACCCGATGATATCATCTGATCTTGATGAAACTTGGGTGGGAGGTTGATATCATGATCTAGTTGTGTCCTGCCTAGAGTGGGCGTATTGCACCCATTGTGGGTGGAGCGACGCCCGAAAAAGATGTCTTTTTAGGGGGTAATCAAGTTCAAGCTACATCTTCTCCGAGGGAGTTGGTGGAATCTGACAGGGTTTCGGTATTTGGCTAGGCCAATGTCATGTGTCTAGCCCGACAGTGCTCCATTTTTCATTTTCGCCCCAAGGTCAAGGTCACAAGGTCACGGAAATTAGAAAAGTCAATTTTTGATGGTTTTATTACATTGTTCGCTTCCTGATAGGGTGAAATGTCGTACATGATCTTATATTATCACATACATCATGAAATACAAGTTTTCCAACAAATTTCAGAATCTTCGACCTTTGACCTTTGAAGGTCACAAAGGTCAAATTTTCGAAGTTGTCGGAATCAACCCTTTCCCTCGTGGTCCCCCTGTGCTGTCTTTCCCTCGCGGTCCCACTGTGCTGTCTTTCCCTCGTGGTCCCCCTGTGCTGTCTTTCCCTCGTGGTCCCCCTGTGCTGTCTTTCCCTCGTGGTCCCCCTGTGCTGTCTTTCCCTCATGGTCCCCCTGTGCTGTCTTTCCCTCGTGGTCCCCCTGTGCTGTCTTTCCCTCGCGGTCCCCCTGTGCTGTCTTTCCCTCGCGGTCCCCTGTACTGTCTTTCCCTCACGGTCCCCCTGTGCTGTCTTTCCCTCGTGGTCCCCCTGCGCTGTCTTTCCCTCGTGGTCCCCCTGTGCTGTCTTTCCCTCGCGGTCCCCCTGTACTGTCTTTCCCTCGTGGTCCCCCTGTACTGTCTTTCCCTCGCGGTCCCCCTGCACTGTCTTTCCCTCGTGGTCCCCCTGTGCTGTCTTTCCTTAATGGTCCCCTCTGTGCTGTCTTTCCCTCGTGGTCCCCCTGTGCTGTCTTTCCCTCGTGGTCCCCCTGTGCTGTCTTTCCCTCGTGGTCCCCCTGTACTGTCTTTCCCTCGTGGTCCCCCTGTACTGTCTTTCCCTCGCGGTCCCCCTGTGCTGTCTTTCCCTCGCGGTCCCCCTGTGCTGTCTTTCCCTCACGGTCCCCCTGTGCTGTCTTTCCCTCGCGGTCCCCCTGTACTGTCTTTCCCTCGTGGTCCCCCTGTGCTGTTTTTCCCTCACGGTCCCCCTGTGCTGTCTTTCCCTCGCGGTCCCCCTGTGCTGTCTTTCCCTCGTGGTCCCCCTGTGCTGTCTTTCCCTCGCAGTCCCCCTGTGCTGTCTTTCCCTCGCGGTCCCCCTGTGCTGTCTTTCCCTCGCGGTCCCCCTGTGCTGTCTTTCCCTCGTGGTCTCCCTGCGCTGTCTTTCCCTCGTGGTCCCCCTGCACTGTCTTTCCCTCACGGTCCCCCTGTACTGTCTTTCCCTCGTGGTCCCCCTGTACTCTTTCCCTCGCGGTCCCCCTGCACTGTCTTTCCCTCGTGGTCCACCTGTGCTGTCTTTCCCTCGTGGTACCACTGTACTGTCTTTCCCTCGTGGTCCCCCTGTGCTGTCTTTCCCTCGCGGTCCCCCTGTGCTGTCTTTCCCTCGCAGTCCCCCTGTGCTGTCTTTCCCTCGTGGTCCCCCTGTACTGTCTTTCCCTCGTGGTCCCCCTGTGCTGTCTTTCCCTCGTGGTCCCCCTGTGCTGTCTTTCCCTCGCGGTCCCCCTGTGCTGTCTTTCCCTCGTGGTCCCCCTGTGCTGTCTTTCCCTCGCGGTCCCCCTGTGCTGTCTTTCCCTCGCGGTCCCCCTGTGCTGTCTTTCCCTCGTGGTCCCCCTGTACTGTCTTTCCCTCGCGGTTGTCAGCTCTTTCACGAGCCTCGATTCAGTATACAAAATAAACCAAAAAAAACAAAACCGAATTTTCGGTATTGTGTAGCTAACTAACCTCATAACTGATTATACATTATTTCGTAACTCATTTCAAGGTCAGTAACCTTCGTTTTGACATTACAAGGTCACAAAGGTCAAATTTTCAAAGTTGTCGGAATCGAACCGAATTTTCGAAATCGAACCGAAGAATACCGCACGCTCTTGAACCATCGTCGTCTCCTGACTTGTCAATAACTTATTTGAGAATGAAGTAGTAATTAACGGAAAAGAAGGAGTAATAAGAAGGTGTAATTTTAATTTTGTGAGTTGTGTATGTCACTGCTATTGCCATTACATTCAATGATATACAGGAATTACGATTTAGGAGTAACATTAGTTCAAAAAACATTACTAAGGATTTTGTATGGTCTGGTACGGGAGGAGGTCCATGGGGGGCAGGGGGGTGACACCATTAGTTACCGCACTGGGTGACACCAACCCGAGTGACGCCACTGCGTATGGCACCACACATAAACATTAGTGAGGAATCCCACCATCAAAAGCACCACGCATAGCAAATAATAATGGAAACCCACCCGTAAGCCAGTTTGGGCACTGCCACGAACCACACTGTGGGGAAACACACATCGGAGCAACCAGGCCAAAAGCCACACCCTGGGGAACAGGGATTGGCCGGAGCAAAGCAAGAAGCAGCTCGCTGAGTGGTAAAGTAAAAGCAAGGGAAGCGACGTACTGATTGGCCACCGACCGATGGGATGGGGAGGAGAGCGCGAAGGGCTCGGCCAATGGTGAGGGACTGACGCCAGAACAACATTCTGGAGGTCGAGAGGCGACAGACTGATTGGAAGGGAGGATCGATGACGTCAGACGACGGTCGGTAAACGAACTCGCCGGCGGACATTTTCTCTCTTCTCTTCGTCGTGCGACGCTCTTCCCTCATCCTCTTGCTACCTTCCTGACGCTGTCCTCTGCCCTCGGCTCGTGCCCCTCGTTCCGGACCTCGCGAGAAAACAATACCAGGACAGCGGGCTCCAGGCAGCGATCGGAGACGCCACCGGGAGCCGTGCCGAGTCTTGCCGACGGAGAGCGGCAGTTTTGCCAGGCAGAAACGATGCGTGCACGAGCGCTGCTTGCCGCTGGAGCGTGACGAGGCCGGGGTGAGCGGGACGCCGGTGAGGCCTAGCGGCGCATGGAACCGAATGGACTGCAGCCTTCCCCCCACGTGGGAACGGGGGAGGGAGTGGGGCCTGGACGATCCCAAATTAGGTTTTAGTTTTTATTGTTGCGTTTCCTTGTCCCGGCTTAGCTTAGTTGTTTTCATTGTGAGGCAGTTGCAGGAGAAGTACATGGATAAGAGGAAGAAGTTGTTTTTGGGGTTTGTTGATCTGGAGAAAGCATTCGATAGGGTTCCACGCAAAGTATTGACATGGGCATTGAGGAAGTTAGGAGTGGAGGAATGGTTGATCAGAGTTGTGATGGCAATGTACAAAAGAGCGCGCACAGCTGTAAGGACGAAGGACGGGAACAGTGGTGAGTTTGAGGTGAAGGTGGGAGTGCATCAGGGGTCGGTACTAAGTCCACTACTATTTGTAGCTGTGATGGAGGTGCTGGCTCAGAACGTAAAGGAGGGTTTACCGTGGGAGTTGTTGTATGCAGATGATCTGGTGTTGATTGCGGAAAGTATGGATGGACTGAAGGAAAAGATGAACAAGTGGAAGGAATGTATGGAGACAAAAGGTCTGAAGGTGAATATCGGAAAGATGAAGGTGATGGCAAGTGGTAAAGCATGTGGTGAGGTGGAAAGAACTGGGAAGTGGCCGTGTCCTGTGTGCAGGAAGGGTGTCGGAGTGAACTCCATTCAATGTACAATGTGCGCTGAGTGGGTTCATAAAAAATGTAGTGGTCTGAGAGGGTCATTTACCAGTGTGGCAGCTACATTCAAATGTAAGGTGTGCACAGAGGGAGCTGCAGATGGAGGAAATGTTGAGTTGGATCTTGGAGACGGCGTGAAGCTGGAAGGTGTGAAAACATTTTGCTACCTCAGAGACATGCTGAATGGAGAAGGTGGATCAGACTCGGCAACGGTTGCTCGAGTGAGATGTGCATGGAAGAAGTTTCGGGAACTGAGTGGCGTGCTGATGAGGAGGAGAGTGTCGCTGAAGCTGAAGGGAAAGGTGTATGCTGCATGTGTGAGAAGTGTTATGATTTATGGGGGCGAGACATGGGTAATGAAAGTAGAGCAGCAACGACGGCTGGAAAGGGTGGAAATGCGAATGGTTCGATGGATGTGCGGAGTATCATTGAGAGAGAGGAAGACAAATGATGAATTGCGAAAGATGATGGGAATATTGCCTGTGATTGATGCTGTGAAGAGGAACAGGTTGAGATGGTTTGGTCATGTGTTGAGGAAGGATGAAAGTGACTGGTTGAGAAGAGTGATGGAAGTTAATGTAGAAGGAATTCGAGGACGGGGAAGACCGAGAAAGACTTGGCTAAAGATGGTGGAAGAAGAAATGCGGGCAAGGGGGTTAACAAGGAGAGATGCAGAAAATAGGGCAAAATGGAGAAGATTGTCATGGGGACCGCAAGGCGAACCCCCGCTCTAGCAGGGAAAATGGCCTTAAAATGCATGTTGTTGGTTGTTGTTGTTTCCTTGTCCCGGCATTCCGTTAAAATAAATCTTTTCATTATTTTCCTCTGTACATTTTACATCGGTTTTTGCTTGAGTTATTTTCCACAGGTTTGAAGGCTGCCGTCGGGAACCGTGAGGTAAGTGAGTTTCAGCATCCTCACCCTCCTCCTATTTACCCTCCTCCTTACCCTCCTCCTTTCCCTGCGTGTATGAACTCTGCCAAATTTTAACTGAAAAAAAACAAAAACTTAACAGCTTTTAATTAGGAATGCATGTACCTACGACCAACCAATTCTGAATTAGAGCCCAATTCCTGGGGTATCAAATTGGTAGCAAAATCGCAGCCAACTAATGGTTCAGACCTCAGGCTAACAGAATCATGTTGAGTTTTAGTCCCTATTTATATTTTTTAGTCCCTTATATAGAATTGATCGATTCATTGTAACAATCAAAGGAATGAACTAGAACGTCATTTGGAAGAGAGCATACGTCCGCCAGGCTGAACAGTTTCGGTTTTGAAGCCCACTGATAGGCCGGATCTGCATCCGTACCTTATCAAAAATCAAATTGGCTTGTTGTTGTTACGTAACCACCTCATCCACTAGTTTTGTCGTATCTCGTCCATAACTTTTTAAGAAAGCGTGTTATATATCTTTTTTGGCCCTATATATTAATGGCGAAGAATCACTTAAAAAATTTATTGGATCCGGATCCAGATCCTGATTTTCACAAAAATCTAATCAATTCGTCATTGTCATACATCCAACCTGGCGACCGAGTTTCGTCTGAATCCGTCCATAACTTTTTGAGATATCCTGCTCACACACAGACAGACAAACAAACACAGGGGTGAAAACATAACCTCTCTGCACCTTCGGTAGCGGAGGTAATTAACCATCATGGGGCTGTTAGTCTCAACCCATCTGTGTCGATTCTTCATTCACTATGATTGACCAGTTTTATTAAATTTGTCCCATAGGGTAACATGCTGAAAATGGATCAAATCGTTTACGCATTGAAAATACTATATTCACCCAATGGATGTACCGGAAATCCGCAGATAAAAGGATACAAAAATATAATCATCATTGTATCTTTTGCGCAGGTTTTCAACAATTCCATCCTCGGTGATCTTGGACAGGAGAACCATATCATCCACTCCACTTTGCTTCACATTGTTACTTTGCCAATGGTGGTGATCTTTGCTTCCCTGGAAAGAAACAAAATAGATGCGAATGGCCATTACTGGTGATCGCCACATGTCTCTGTATACTATTTCTCAAATATGGTGCTTTAGGATGTATGAGCTCGATGCAAATGCTTCCCCGACCTTAAACCCAAGACCCTTTTCCATTGCTGCCGTAGCTGTAGCTGTAGCTGTCATCAAGCCTTCTTCATTCACCAGAATACGAACACAAATAAAGTTTCATTATATCCTGTCCTGAAAAATTATAAAATATGTAACAACCAAAAAATAATTATGCACTATAATAAATTCATGATAATATTTATCCTCAAACTTAAAAAAAAAAAATCAGAGGGCTTATTGTAATCGGCTCCGTCTGTCCGTCCGTCCATCCGTCGTCACGCAATATCCTCCCATACGGTTGTGCAGAAATTCACCAAACTTGGTAGTTATGATCCCCACATGGCAAAAAGGTGTGAGAGTGGTATCGTTTTTTGGCCACGCCTTCTTGGCCCCTGGGGCAGGGTCAAAAGGTCAAACACTAAAAAATACAATTACGGGCACATTTCTACACGTTTTTTAATGAAACCCTATATATGCGATCAACATTGGGAGACGCATGAAATATGCAATGGTCTTTTGGATTTAACCGCCTGTTCATTCCCCAGGGGTCAAAACGGAAGTTTTTTTTTTTAACTCTAAATTTGATGTTGGGTTTCCTGGTGGAACTGTTTTCCATCTCCATCTTTCAACTTTGCTTTAGGTGTGAGCAGGATCATGGGAATTTGCGAAGGCGCATCATCGACGTCGCTATACTTGATATTTAATAAGCGCACATGTCTGCCAATTAAACACACTCATTGTGCAATTACTGTTGCTACTACTCAGTCACTGGGATTTTACATTCTTGCTGTCTGCCATTGTTTTTTCTTTTTCTTAAAACAACCACTACACTGACGTAATCAGGAGGCAAGATGATCCCTACACATCCTCATCACACTTGATGAAATGTTCAGTATCATGAATATCTGCCCCAGCGAACTCTGTTGCTGATGTTAGAACGAGCAATTTCAAATAAAATGTTCAGCATACCTAAGATGTATATATACCTGGGTGGGGTGAAGTGTGAGGCATGGGGCGGCATTTTGGAGTGGAGGGAGACGGCGAGGGTTTGGGGTTGCTCCACCTTTCTTCACAAGGCCACCTTACTCTATAAATGCTGCAGATTAATTTTATATTTGACCACAACGCACCATAACCCTAACCATTGTCCTGCTTGTTGTTCCCATCTGAGCATATGGTTGATGATGCTGGAAAGCAATGCTTGATATAGACATCAAATACTGGCTGATTTTAGCTCACCCGGAAGAAAAACTGTTCAGGTGAGGTATTAGCATTGTGCAGTGGCCGTCAGTCAGTGAGGTTGTGTGTAAACACTCGGAAGCTCTTCTCCGAAACTACACACATGATTTCTATGAAACTTGACCACAACCTTCATCATCGGTGATATACCAAAGTTTGGTCCCTGCATTAAAAAAAAATCGGGGTCTAAGCGAGTCTAAGGGGGTGAAAGAGGTTTCACCGCTCCCCCTCTCCCCCCCACTCCACCTCCAAAATAGATAGGTGCTTTCTGTTCTGAAACTAAACACAATTTTGATGAAACCTGACCACAATCTTCATCACACACATGTACTAAAGTTTCATCACACGTGATGTTAGTATAAAAAAAAAAATCAGGGGTTTCCCCCCCAAAATAGGTATTTACTTTCTTTCCTTTACATACTGGTAGGTAATGGACAAAAATAGAAACACCTGGGTAAAAGGCGCACCAAGCAACGGTGTTAATTAAGCAAATAACATCCCAGCATGCTTAAGGTCATGTATAAAGATGCTGCACAGGCCTGGTTGCCAAAAAATTATGGCTAGTATGGCTAGTATGGCATGACGAGGAGACCCTCCCCCCCCCCCCCCCCCCAACACCCTCATCCACAGAGCACGTGTGGTCGCCCAATGGTTTGATGAGCATGACACTGATGTTATCCATATGGTCTTCTCAGTCACCAGATCTGAACCCAATCTGGCATTTATGGGATATTCTGGAACGACGCCTGTCATCGTCATCATCATCATCATCATCATCATCCTCATCGGTTTAAGGCCGTTTCCATGTTTGCATGTGTAAGCCGTGATTCACCTAATGGCTGCTTTCCATGCTGCACGATCCATTGCGAGACCTGCTAGTCCTTTACAGTGAGCCTGAGACAGCGTTTTCCACATCCATCAAACAGTGGTGAGTTGATCGACTTTCTCCTGGAAGAACGGTGCCGCATCCCTCCTGAAGAATTCCAGACTCTGGTGGACTCTATGCCATGACGCATACAGGCCTTACTGACTGCAAGTGGTGACGCAACGTCCTATTAAGTAACCTTACATTGGTGTTTTCATTTTTTTTTGTCCACTACCTTTAATTAATGGGTCATCTACCCCTACCAGTGGTTCCCTGGTTCTACCAGGTGAGTCCAAGGACATTGCCTCTATTTTTCCATTTGGCTACTCATGTCTATGTAATTCAAGCATCCATGTAAATTGAAGTACAGGCTCCACCAAATGCCTTATACTTGTATTAATGACAGCTATATCAAAAGAAAATGATGGCTACACTTGTTTTAACATGTTCAAATAATAATTATAAAAATAAAATCATGACCAAGTATGAATTTCGAAATCAGATTTGACCATTACTATTACCCACACCACACAAACAAGCACATTTACAGAATTGCAAAACAGATGAGTTAACTTCCCAAAATTACACAGATTTAATACACTGTACTTTAGAAGAACTATGATAAACAGCAACGGAAAGGAACAATCTGATGATAACGTTCCTGTTATTCAATTTATGACTTCTACACTTTTCTAAAATTCAACTTCTGCACATATTGGCAGGCGTAGTACAGAAACTGTGGGTGGAGTTAGTTGAACTGTCCAACCAATGGGTGGAATTTGCAAGCACGCACACATGGACGCATGCACTGCTCCTTTTATAGTATAGATAAAATCTAGGTGCATGGAAGAGCAAGGTGATAGAGGTTAAGAAAGTAAGGTAGTTACAGTGGGGCCGCAGGTAGATACAACGAGCAACGGAACTAGTAAGTGACCAATGAGCGGAAAGAGAGGAGGTGAGGAAAAACGGTAAACTGCAAGTAAGAGGGTCGGGTTAGGAAAGGTTCATAGGGGTATAAAAGATCGAGGATGGGCGATGACATGAGATTGTGGTTTGCCGCTCGCTAAAACCTTGGAGGTAAGAGAGCAATCGAACCGCCTCCCCAAAAGGCAGTTCTACAAATGTGAGAAAAGAGGCAAAAAGGCGTGGAGGAGGTTGACAGACTTGGAGGTTGGGAGTTTAACGATGTAGGGGGTACTCGTATAAAGGTCTGGAGGAGTTGGGGAGGTTTAGAGGACTGAGAGCAGAGGAAGCCAGACTGGAGGACTGACGGTAACGGCAAATAGGCCACTGACTAGTCTGGAATATGAATGAATGTACACTACATGCCCAAAAGTATGCGAACATCCCTTCTAATTAGTGGATTTGGCTATTTCAGCCACACCCATTGCTCTCAGGTATATATCATCAAGCACACAGCCATGCAATCTCCATAGACAAACATTGTCAGTAGAATGGGCCGAACTGAAGAGCTGAGTGACTTTCAACGTGGCACCGTCATAGGATGCCACCTTTCCAACAAGTCAGTTCGTCAAATTTCTGCCCTGCTAGAGCTGCCCCTGTATCAACTGTAAATGCTGTTATTGTGAAGTGGAAACGTGTAGGGGCAACAACAGCTCAGCCAGAAGTGGTAGGCCACACAAGCTCACAGAACGGGACCGCCAAGTGCTGAAGCACGTAGCGCATAAAAATCGTCTGCCCTCAGTTGCAACACTCACTACCGAGTTCCAAACTGACTCTGGAAGCAACGTCAGCACAACAACTGTTCGTCGGGAGCTTCAGGAAATGGGTTTCCATGGCCAAGCAGCCGCACACAAGAATAAGATCACCATACGCAATGCCAAGCGTCGGCTGGAGTGGTGTAAAGCTCACTGCCATTGGACTCTGGAGCAGTGGAAACTCGTTCTCTGGAGTGATCAATCACGCTTCACCATCTGGCAGTTTGACGGACGAATCTGAGTTTGGTGAATGCCAGGAGAATGCTACCTGCCGGAATGCATAGTGCAAACTGTAAAGTTTGGTGGAGGAGGAATAATGGTCTGGGGATGTTTTTCATGGTTCAGGCTGCGCCCATTAGTTCCAGTGAAGGGAAATCTTAACGCTACAGCATACAATGACATTCTAGATGATTGTGTGCTTCCAACTTTGTGGAAACAGTTTGGGGAAGGTCCTTTCCTGTTTCAGCATGACAGTGCCCCCGTGCACAAAGCGAAGTCCATACAGAAATGGTTTGTCGAGATCGGTGTGGAAGAACTTGACTGGCCTGCACAGAGCCCTGACCTCAACCCAATCGGACACCTTTGGGATGAATTGTAACGCCGACTGCGAGCCAAGCCTAATCGCCCAACATCAGTGCCTGACCTCAATAATGCTCTTGTGGCTGAATGGAAGCAAATCCCCACAGCAATGTTTCAACATCTAGTGGAAAGCCTTCTCAGAAGAGTGGAGGCTGTCATAGCAGAAAAGGGGGGACCAACTCCCTATTAATGCCCATGATTTTGGAATGAGATGTATGTTCAGGTGTCCACATACATTTGGTCATGTGGTGTATGTGTTTAGTGCTCGTCAGATAGCTTTCACAAACATATATCACATGAGCAGGTATTCATGCACTCTCACACGATTTGCAAAACCGAGAGGAAACAATAGATAAATCAACGCAGATGTGAGATTTGAACCTGGGATCCCAGCATCATGAGCTAAATGCTTAGATGGGAACACCATGGAAGGCAAAGAGTGAGCACACTGGTTGTGTGTGTTTGTTTTTATACAAAGTTGGTCACAACAAGCAAGTGAATGACAACAGAAAAAGAGGAGAGAGAGACAGAGAAAGAGAGGAAGAGAGAGAGAGAGAGAGAGAAATAGGGATGGAAACACAGTGAGCTGCATGTAAGAGGGTTGAGTTATGTAGGGTTAAATAGGGGTACCAAAAGCACAGGTGGGGATGACACGAGAGGTTGGTGCACCATGGTTGACAGAGTAAATCACTTTGAATGCTTACAAGAAATTCCAAACATTACATGGTGTCTTAGACCATGAGTTGTGTGATCGGTGCATGTGGAGGGCTGTCGTCGTATTGCTTACACTTTCTGACGTGCGGAAATAAGGTTGCAGAAATATGATTGGGTTCATGCCTCTCTCTTTGTGTAAACTTTTAGCCTTTGTTTGTAACTTTTATTAAATACTGCATGCAAACTTTGCTATGTGTTACTATAATGGCACATTAAAATGAGAATTGCGGATTTAGCTAAATACTCAGGTTTTGATCATTATACAGTAGGTCGACTTGGTATAAAATACATTCCTTAATGGAGTGAACACCCAGGCCCAATGCACTGCACAACTCCACACAAAGAAATGATGTAACCAACAAGCAGGTGCGGCATAAACAAGAACTATAACGGCACTCGGTGGAGTGCATACCTCCGCCAGGCAGAACAGGTTACGTTTTGTATCCCACTGATAGGTCAGATCTGGATTCTGACCTGAACCAAAATCTAATCGGCTTGTTCTTGTCACTTTCCTAATTTATCCACCAAGTTTTGTCATAAGTCGTCCACAACGTTTTGAAATACCATGCTATATATTGTTTTGGCCCTATCACTCAATGGTGAAGAATCACTTGAAGAATTAAATAATTATCATATCCTAATCTGGATTCAGATCTTCACCAAAATCGAATCGATTCGTCCATGTCACGCACCCAATCTATCCACCATTTTTTGTCCGAACCTGACCATAACCTTTTGAGATATCGTGCTATGTATCGGTTTTAGCCCTATCACTCAATGATGAAGAATCACTTTTAAAATTCCAATCCAGTTCCGGATCCGGACCTTCACCAAAATCAAATCATTTTGTCCTTGTCACATACCCAACCTTCACACCAAATTTCGTCTGAATCCGTCCACAACCTTTTGAGATATACTGTTCACAAATAAACAGACAGATTTAAAAAATCACTCATAGAGCGACACTTGGCAAAAGAGAACAAAGTAAGTAGAATGGCACAAAGTAGAGCATCCTTTTTACCTCAAAAAATAATTGGTGGTTGAATTCAGTGACTTGATATGCAAATCGTCTTCAAATTTTAAGTTAATCGGATGAAAATTGACAATTTTAGAAATTTGGCCTCTGTTGACCTCAAATATAATTGGTGGTTTATTCAGTAAGCTGATATGCAGATCCTATTCAAATTTCAAGTCAATCAGTTGAAAATTGAGGATTTTAGAAATATGAAAAGGTTGTTGACCTTTGGCCTATGTTGACCTTGTGACCTATGTTGACCTCAAAAATAGTTGTTGGTTGAATTCAGTTGGCTGATATGAAAATCCTATTCAAATTTCAAGTCAATCAGATGAAAATTGAGGATTTCCAAAATTTGAAAAGGTTATTGACCTTTGCCCTATGTTGATCACAAAAATAGTTGTTGATTGAATTCAGTTAGCTGATATGAAAATCCTATTCAAATAGGATTATTCGTTGTTGCTAGTTGTTGAAGCTTCCGACCTTGAGGCTTGGTTCTCTCTGGGCATCCAAAGTGAAGTTATTTTTTCATTCGTGTGTTTGTCAAATTTCAACTCGTTATTTTATCGTCTATGCGTTATTGTTTGTTTATAGTTAGTTTTGGTTTGAATTTCCTGTAACTCGTAATTAATTAATCGTGTTCTGCTCCGCATGTGCGGCTTTGTACCTCCGTCGGTGTTTGTTAACTTAAGTCCCCTACTTCGTGTTCTGCTTGGCTCTTAGATTTTTCCCTTCTACCCCAAACATAATACTCTTTGTTTAACGTTTTAAATCCCCACCCCCCCCCCCACCCCCACCCCCAAAATAAAAAAATCCAAAAACATTTATTTTCCTTTCTCCACGTGTGCTGTTGTCTCATCCTGTACTTCTGTCCAGGTGTGCTGTTCGCCCCGCCCCCATTATCTCCTTGCCATCCACCTTTTGCCCTGTTCACGTGACTCGTGGTTGTCCCTCTCGGCCCTCCCCCCATTGGTATTTTGTGCATATAAGATTGTTCACGGTTCTGTTTAAATATTATTTAAATATGTTTAAACTTTCCCCTTCAGTGTTTTATTCAGTGGTATATTACAACACGCTATTCTTCTTCCTATTGAAAAGGCTTTTTTCAATTTCCTCTCCAACTCATTCCACTTCAAAAAAAAGAAATTCAATCTCTTATACGTCTCCCTCACTACATGTTCTAAATTCACATTCATTCCACCCCTCCTCCATCGTTCTTAATCGGATTGCTAACTTGAAAATCACAACAAACCCAATTTGTTATCAATGTTCGTCTTTCATTAATCATCCACTTTCTAAACTCCCCTCTTGCCCCTCCCCTCAAAATCCCCCCCTTGCCCCTCCACTCCTAAAATCCCCCCCTTGCCCCTCCACTCCTAAACTCCCCCCTTGCCCTTCCCCTCCTAAACTCCCCCATTGGCCCTCCCCTCCAAATCCCCCCCTTGCCGCTACACTCCTAAACTCCCCCATTGCCCCTCCACTCCTAAACTCCCCCATCACTCCTCCCCTTCAAAACTCCCCCCCAACCCCTCCCATTCAAATCTCCCCCCATACCATTCCTCTCCAATTCTCCCTCCTCCCCCCTCCTCCTCAAAGGTGCCTCCTCCCCACTTCGTCTCCCTTCTATCTCATACCTCCACCTCTCCCAACCTTCTACTTTCCTCTGCCCCCCCTGAAACAACCCCTCACTGTGCCTCATCCCTTCACCATCAAACCTTTCGTCCTCCTCATCCTTCCCTTTCTTGTAACTCTTCTGTAATCTCTGACACACTATCAACTGCTCTCCCTACCTCCCCACTCATCCTTCATCTTACCCTACCCCTCCCCTCCCCTGTCCTGTACCCGATGCTCTCCCTCTCTCTTCATTAACGGTATGGACCTCAAACATCCGGGGCCTTCGCTCAAACCTGACTGATCTCTCCATACAGGTTGCTTCTGACAATCCAGACCTGATCTGCTTAACAGAAGCTTTCCTCCTTCAAGATGTCTCTGATTCCTTAATATCTCTTCCTGGTTACTCCCTCCTCCGGTATGATAGACCTGAGCCTCGTCCTGGTGGTGGGGTGGCTATCTTTATCAAAAACTCTCTTCCTCACTCTCCTTGCACTGCCCTCTCTCCATCTCACCCCCAGGAGTACCTCTGGCTACGGCTTCCTCTCCGTTCCCACCTTTTGTTCATATGTGTTCCGTACCGTCCTCCAAACAGTGATGACTCCATTTACATTTCACTGTCTGACAACATGGACCAACTTCTATCCACTCATCCCAACTCTCTCTTCCTCATATGTGGTGACTTCAACTGTCATCATGCCAGCTGGTTGGGTGTGGGTTCCTCTCTCACCAGTCATGGCACCTCAGCAAAGGACTTCTGTGACTCACTGGGATTGACACAATCTGTCAATTTACCGACCCGGATCTCAGCCAATGGAGTATCTTCTCTTCGAGACTTGGTTATGACAAACTTCCCTGCTTATGTCTGCTGCTCTTCTGCTCCAATCGGTTCTTCTGATCATGTGCTTGTTAAAGTGGACATCTCTCTGGCCATTCTCAGAGAGCCTCCTCAGCGTCGACGAGTCTGGCATTTCACTCAGGCTGACTGGGACGCTCTTCAAGCAGCCATCAATCATCTGGATTGGTCTCACATCTCCACTGCCTCTGACATCAATTCTTCCTGGGAATTCTTCCAAAGCAAACTGCTCTCTCTCATGCACAGATTTATCCCATCTCGCCTTCAGTTGTCTTACCCTTCCTCCCGTCCATGGTACACTGAATCTTGTGGTGAGGCAGTTGCCCTGAAACAACTTGCCTTTGCCTCTTGGAAGGCAAATCCAACTGAAGGCAATCTCAGTTCCTTCCACCAAGCTTGGAAGAGGTGTGTGTCTACCCTCAGGAGTGCCAGGAAGCACTATCTCTCCACACTCAAGAATGAACTCTCAAACCTGTCTCCTTCCTCCAAATCCTGGTGGCGTCTGGTCAAATCCGTTTCTGGTGTTTGTTCCCCCTCCATCCCCTCCCTTACCTCAAATGGCTACACAGTTGACACCGCACGTGACAAAGCCGAATGCCTCAACTCTGTGTTTGCCTCAAAATCTTGTGTCCCAAACCCATCTCTCTCTGTTCCCACCTTAAGCCGCTGTCACACCTTGACGTTTTAGCCAGCGTATGCCGACGTATGAAAAATTTGGCAACGTTAAGAGCACGCTGAAGCACGCTGGCATACGTCGTAGTACGCCAAGCTCGTCGACAAATTTCGTGCATGCACAAAATTTGTCGATGTATGCCAGCGTATGACTCACACCAGCACTCAATTTTGATACGTCGGCATACGCTGGCTAAATCGTCAAGGTGTGACAGGGGCTTTACCCAGTCAAACCCAACTGCTCCTGGACTCTGTGTCCTTCTCTCCTGACAAGGTGGAGGAGTTTTTGTCAAACCTCGACTCTGATTCTGCAACTGGACCAGACGGCATCAGCCCACGGGTCCTGAAATCCTGCTCTGCCGCTCTATCTCACCCTCTCTCTGTTCTTTTCACCCTCTCTTTTGCTCAAGGTCATCTGCCAGCATCCTGGAAATCAGCAAACATTACCGCTTTACACAAAAAATGTGCAAAAACAGATCCTTGCAACTACAGAACAATCAGCCTGCTCCCAATTATCAGCAAAGTCATGGAATCCATCATTGCTTCGGATATCAAATCCTTCCTCTTCTCCAATGGCTTGATCTCCGATCATCAATTTGGATTCAGACCAGGTCATTCTACTCTTGACATGCTGCTTCTGCTGTCTCAACAATGGATGGAGGTCCTCAATGCCAAACAGGAAATTAGAGCTGTCTCCCTTGACCTTGACATATCACGTACCTTCGATACGGTCTGGCAGCCAGCTCTGCTCACCAAACTCTCCTCCTATGGCATCCATGGAAATCTCCATGCATGGCTTGCGGACTTCCTCTCTGGTCATAGTCAACGTGTGGCCCTGAATGGATTTCTCTCATCTCCCCTTCCTGTTCAGGCTGGAGTTCCCCAAGGCAGTGTTCTGGGTTTTATGCTTTTTCTGGTCTTTATCAATGATCTCTCCGACTCTCTGGAAAATCCTGTCTATCTCTTTGCTGATGACTCCACTCTCTGCCGCTCCATTCCTCTTCCCTCAGATCGGCAGTCTGCAGCCTCCTCACTCTCTGAAGACCTGGACAAAATCACAGACTGGTGAAACAAGTGGAACATGTCTTTCAATCCTGACCAATCTCACACTCTTACGATGTCTCTCCGAAAAGATCGACTGGACAACCCTCCCATCTACTTTCTCAACAATCCTCTCCAAGAAGTTCTGTCGCTCAAGCTTTTGGGTCTCACTATCTGCCATGATCTTTCTTGGGAAAACCACATTTCCAAGCTGGCCTCCAAATCCAGTCGCCGACTGGGCATCCTCCGTCGTGCGAAGTCCTTCCTAGGCACACCTGAACTCCTCACCACATACAAGGCTTTCATCCACAGCTCAATGGAATAGTGTTCTCCCCTATGGGCCGGTGCTCCTGCCTCACACCTAGCTCGGCTTCACGCTGTTGAAACCAAAGCTTTCAGAATCATTGGAATCTCCTGCGATGAAGCTATCTGCGAGGGCCTTTCACTCGCTCACCGCAGGCAGGTAGGTGGTCTTTCTGTCTTCTACCGACTCCTCTCCGGCCTTGCTTCCCCAGCTCTCTCTGGGCTCTGTCCTCCAAATATTCCCACAGGTCGCACAAGATCTGCCTGCAACCCTCTTATGGTTAAACTGCCAAAATCAAGACTCTCTGCTCACCTTGACTCCTTCATTCCTCTTTTCTCCCGCCTCTGGAACAAACTCCCTCACTCTCTTCAATCCCACTCCTCCCTCCAGGTCTTTAAAACAGCTGTTCACCACCATCTCTTATCTTCCCCCATCCAAAACTTTGATCTTTTCTACCCACACTAATTTCACCACAAATCCACTTTTTTGAAATACCAACTTCTTTCTTGGAAGTCCTTGGTGTCCTTGTGTTTTATACTTCTCCCACCCCCTCCCCTTTCCCACGCATCCTCCCCCCAAGCCCTCTCCCTCCCACACATCTCCCGAAGTCTCTGCTCTCTAATGTTGTGTTTGTGTGCTTCCCCTTCTCTGCTCGTCTTGTCTACCGCTCCCTCTTTTTATATATTTTTGTTTGTCTGTTTGATTATTTTTTGTGATAAATGTTAGCTCTTTCACGAGCCTCGATTCTGTATACAAAAAAAAATCAAAAAAAATCAAGTCAATCGGATGAAAATTGAGGATTTTAGAAATTTGGAAAAAAGTGGTTGACCTTTGGCCTATGTTGACCTTTTGACATTTTGAGCTCGAAAATATATAGGATTTTGCCGGACCACGAACTCTACCATTAGGTGAAGTTTCGTGAAGATCGGTTTAAAATTGTGACCTGTAGGCAAGTATTAGTGAGGACACGCACACACACACACACACACACACACACACACACACACACACACACACACACACACACATGAGATCAACATACTTGTCAAAAAAAAATTTTGGGCCAACTATCAGACGGGTGAAAACATAACTTACATGGCAGAGGTAATAAGATCCTTACTCCATAACAATTATCTGGTCAATCCCCTTTATTCAATTGTTAGGGTCCACCCATATGAGTAAGACCTGAAAATAGGACAGAAGGTTTGAGCTCTCCAAAGAGATGACATGCTCCTGATGCTGAACCCCCCCCCCCCCCACCCTTCCTCAGACAATGCACAATAACTTTTTTTCCGGATTTAACTTGGATGGAGGTTGAACCGAGGAACTTCCCGCAAAGTTAACGAGAGGGAGCTTCATGCTGCATATCGAGTTCTTTTCAGTTCGTATGAAGTGCAATTTTGGATACGGCAGGTGCCTTTCAAGATTTACAACCTGGAACAGACCATGCCATATCCAAATGACGATTGGGGCAAAGCTCGCCCGACTTGAACATGAGGCAGTTAAAAGAGGAAATTGCACAGCCATGTTGACAAACGAGGACTAAAATGAGGAAGGAAACAGCTTTGAACCATTTCGTTTCAACACAGCCTCAAGGGAGCCCAACTATGACACCACCAGAGGCACCTGTGTGTTTGGTTACTTCCAGGCACCTGTGGTTCCCTGCATGACTCAGAATTTCCAAAGGTGCTTTTCATCGATAAGAATATGTTAGCTGGACTGAAATCCGCACTCACACGCAACTTTCACTGATCTTTCAAGAACAAGCAATCGCACATCGTCAACAACTGTGAATGGCATTCGTATCCAAAACATGTCCATGGATGTGGTGTTTAAACTGTGTTCACGGTGGAGGAAAAAACATGTCCAAGTAGTGTATGAAAATGTTGTCTGCACTGATTACCTAAAATCAGGAAATGCAGACAGCCTTTCTGTTCCAGTCATACTGTACATGAAATGTGGAATATTTCCTAGGTACCGTACTGTGTTAAAGGAATAAACTAGAACAAACATCAAACGGTATCTTTTGCAAAATGACAAAATAGCTTCTTTTATTTGGCTCGAGTGCAGCCACATCGGAAATCGTGACTTTGTTCACGTGATTATAGAATGTAACTACTGTGCACAGTGATGGTCGGGGATAGAGTGGATGGAGGTCGGGAAGGAGCTTTTAAATCTGAAACTCTCTCTCTCCTCTCACCCTCCCATATCTCTCACCCTCCCATATCTCTCACCCTCCCATATCTCTCACCCTCCCATCTCTCTCACCCTCCCATATCTCTCACCCTCCCATATCTCTCACCCTCCCATCTCTCTCACCCTCCCATCTCTCTCACCCTCCCATCTCTCTCACCCTCCCATCTCTCTCACCCTCCCATCTCTCTCACCCTCCCATATCTCTCACCCTCCCATCTCTCTCACCCTCCCATCTCTCTCACCCTCCCATCTCTCTCACCCTCCCATATCTCTCACCCTCCCATCTCTCTCACCCTCCCATCTCTCTCACCCTCCCATCTCTCTCACCCTCCCCATCTCGCTCACCCTCCCATATCTGTCACCCTCCCATCTCTCTCACCCTCCCCATCTCGCTCACCCTCCCATATCTGTCACCCTCCCATCTCTCTCACCCTCCCATCTCTCTCACCCTCCCATCTCTCTCACCCTCCCATCTCTCTCACCCTCCCATATCTCTCACCCTCCCATCTCTCACCCTCCCATCTCTCTCACCCTCCCATATCTCTCACCCTCCCATATCTCTCACCCTACCATATCTCTCTCACTCTCCCATCTCTCTCACCCTCCCATCTCTCTCACCCTCCCATCTCTCTCACCCTCCCCATCTCTCTCACCCTCCCTTCTCTCTCACCCTCCCATCTCACCCTCCCATCTCTCTCACCCTCCCATCTCTCTCACCCTCCCATATCTCTCACCCTCCCATCTCTCTCACCCTCCCATCTCTCACCCTCCCATCTCTCTCACCCTCCCATCTCTCTCACCCTCCCATATCTCTCACCCTCCCATCTCTCTCACCCTCCCATATCTCTCACCCTCCCATCTCTCTCACCCTCCCATCTCTCTCACCCTCCCATCTCGCTCACCCTCCCATATCTGTCACCCTCCCATCTCTCTCACCTTCCCATCTCTCTCACCCTCCCATCTCTCACCCTCCCATCTCTCTCACCCTCCCATCTCTCTCACCCTCCCATCTCTCACCCTCCCATCTCTCTCACCCTCCCATCTCTCTCACCCTCCCATATCTCTCACCCTCCCATCTCTCTCACCCTCCCATCTCTCTCACCCTCCCATCTCTCTCACCCTCCCATCTCTCTCACCCTCCCATCTCTCTCACCCTCCCATATCTCTCACCCTCCCATTTCCTTGTCTCCTCCACTCTCTCCTAAGCTCCTCCCCTCTCTCATTCCCGCATCTATCTCGGGGCGCACACGTGACACCCAGAGTTGAGCCGATCAATACATATGGAACACGGTCTGGCACATCACGGATAGAGAGACAGCTTGATCCATAGTGAGTTGTGGCTCCTTGCTGTGGTGAAGCTGGATGCTCCAGTACTGGGGAGGGCTTTGTTGGGAGCAGCATGGATGGGGAGACGGTTCTCTCTCCTGCTTGCATCAATTAACTTTGAATTCTGTAACATGTTTATGCAAGTAATAATAAACTGTTGAACTCTGTTATGCTTGGACCTTGATTGGTGAAGACTAATTTATTTTAAGGTTTCAACTGAAATACTTTAAACCTGACAGAAGAGTGAGGGAAAATTCCCCCATACAGACTTGGGCAAAAAAATCGATTTCCCGGTTAAAATCGATTCCCACCATCAGAATCGGGAATCGAATCCTTAATTCTACAGAGTCGATTACCCACCTGTGAATGAATGATCGTTTTAAGGCCATTCTCCCCACTTGAGCGGGGGTTGGCCTTGCCAAGCGGGCCCCATGACAATCATGGTTCCCTGTTTGAGGCAATGTTTTTATGGCCGGATGCCCTTCCTGACGCCAACCCTTAGTCGCCTCTTTCGATGCGCAGGGATACGGTGTACCTATTCTAAACCAGGGTACACACCGGGATCATTCATCCCAGCAAGCTGGTACTCAATTTGCCAACCTCGGAAGGATGAACAGGCTGAGTCAACCGCCCTGGTGTTAATTCAGCGATCGACCGGGATTCGAACCCAGGATCGTAGGATCCCAAGCCGGCACCCTAACCGCTAAGCCAACGCCTGTAACGGTTCCAAATCTCCGGAGCCGATTCCTACTCTGCCTTATTTATCTCAATTTGTCCATCGAAAATCCGTTCAATGGTTCAGCAAATTGCATCAAAAGTTTCTCCTGTCATTCTTTACAAAACAGACAAGACAAGTCCGTTTTTCTCTGCCTAGTTTGTTCAAGTTGTGAAGAAAATGAGCAGCCGTGTGTGTTCATGTGGGTCCGACTTCTCCTTCCCGGACCCGACAGACAGCATTAGCCTATTTTATCTGTATAGACTATTGTGAGATTCCAAAATCATTTTTATGAACAGCAAATATATAGCAGAATATTTCTTAAGAGCAAATAAGTCTGGAGCAATCGAGGATACACCTGTTCTGTTGCCTTATACATCGCTCAGGTAAACCAAGTTCAATTTGTTTTATCTCATTGAAAAAATTATATTTTTCCCAGAGGTTTGAATTAATTCGAAGCAGCCTCTACTTCTTATTGTATTTTCAGAAGCATTCCTACGTTTCAGGGTGGGACAGACACAGACACAGACGACGTCATTAGCTTTTTTCTTTGCGGCAAAAGTAGGAATGGACATGGAGGACTCCACCTCGGAAAGAAAAATCTGCTTCAAAAAGCTTGTACGTCATAGAGCATGATCTGAAGCTCCTTTGCAATTGTGAGGAGAAATAGATCTGGGGAAGGGTATAAAACAATTTCTAGAGTGTTGAAAGTTCCCAAGAACACAGTAAGCTCCATCATTAAGAAATGGAAATAATATGGAACTACCCAGACTCTTCCTCGAGCTGGACGTCTGATCACACTGAGCAACTGGACAATAAGGACTTTGGGCAGGGAGGTGACCAAGAACCAAATAAATACTCTGACAGAACTACCAAAGAGTTCCTCGACTGAGATGGGAAGATTGAGGTTCGGTGGGATTTAAGTGAGACGCGGAGAAGATTTCGGTTCCAACAGGACAATGACCCCAAGTATACAGCCAAAGCAACACTGGAATGGCTTCAGAGCAAGAAGGTGAAAGTCCTTGAGTGGCCCAACCAAAGCCCAGACTTGAATCCCATTGAGAATCTGTGGAAAGATTTGAAGATTGCTGTTCACCGACGCTCCCCATCCAACTTGACAGAGCTTGAGCAAATCTGCAAGGAAGAATGGGAAAAACTCCCCAAATCCAGATGTGCAAAGCTGATGTACACATATCTAAGAAGACTTGAAGCTGTAGTCGCTGCTAAACGCGCTTTTACAAAAAATTGAACCAGGGGGTTGAATACTTATGCATGCAAATTTGATATTTTGTGTTTCATTTTCAATTATTTTGTAAAGAATTCAAAAAAAGAAATTCCATTTTGACATTATGGGGTATTATGTGTAGATCAGTGACAATTATTTTTTATTTAATCCATCTTAACTTCAGGCTGCAACACAACAAAATGTGAAAAGAGTCGAGGAGTGTGAATACTTTCTGAAGGCAATGTACACACATATTGAATCTGACATTTATACTGTGAATTAAATACACACATATTGTACTGTATGTGACATGTTGTACTGTATATTATACACACACATATAATATGTGACATGTTATACATATTACAAACACACACACACGCATGAAGGTGGATACTTTGAGACCTGGGAGGGCTCCATTCCACCTTCTGAAAGCTGCAATATGCGGTTAACAACCAACAACACACACCGACATTCTATTTGTACAAACTTTGTGATGTACCATGTTTTACAGAATCCATGACTTACAACAATCACCATGATCTACCATGGATCATTACGATTTACTGCGTCCCCATTTGTTTTACCATGATCACTCTAATTTACCGATTTGCGATTTAATTACCACACAGCTGACAATGATTTACCATGGTTCATTTCAATTAACGACCATGCTCCGTGCACATTACAACAATTTACCATGGCTGATTTACCAATAACACTCGCTCAGCCTTACATGGTTGAAGAAGACTTACCATGGCTTCTGCTGTCCAGCTCAGTGCTTGGGGCTTTGCTCTCTCTCTCTCTCTCTCTCTGAACCCGCAGCTACCACTCCCAGCAAGGGGTTGCATGCGGAAGTCCCAGCATGAGAAACTGCATTCAAAAAGAGAAGTTATTTGCAAGAAAAAGAGAGGAGCGCTATTGGTCACTGCGAGTGCTGAAAGAGTGGCCAAGTGAAGCAAGCGGGTACCAGCACATGGCCTCGTGTAGAAAGACCCACTGAACTTGTAGAAAGATCACCAAGTGGGCAGGGCATGCTGGCAGCACCTGTTTCTCAGACAAAGTCCTTTGTCAGCAATTGTTTAAAACATTTCTGGGCTCAGCACCTGCACCTTCACTGTCCCAGGAAATGTTCAAATGCTGTATACCAGCAATGTAGGTTTTTGTTAAAGGCACCACACATGAAATTTGAATGTTCCAAGGACCAGCGCACACTAAAAGTTCGTGTTTGAAGCACCAGAGATGTATAAATTTACATTTTAACTATCAAGGGTGTTAGTGTTTGAATTATATATGAAAAGGATGAATCCGCACTTCATTCTGAAAAACAAATTAGTGTCAAATGTTTATCGATCACCTTAATTAATATATCTTCTCGATTTGTTCAAAGATTTGCTGTTATTGCCTCTTCTCTTGCTTTGTCAGCATTTGGTTAAGAATGAACCAATTTTGCTGACAATGTTCCATGGCCAACATTTATTGTTTTCTGCAGTGCTGTGACAGGTCAAATCAGCTATATGATGAACATGCACTTCTGCTCATTCCAGATAATATTCTTCACCTTGTCAAAATTCTCTACATGTGATAAAACTCAGCTCAGGGTTGTCTCACACACACACACACACACACACACACACACACACACACACACACACACACACACACACACACACACACACACACACACACACACACACAATATATATGTATTGGTTCATGGTCTAGCGTTCGCCATTTCTGTATTGTCTGTATGCTTTTGGCTTATCACGGGTACCTCGCTCGTATACTTTACACACACACACACACACACACACACACACACACACACACACACACACACACACACACACACACACACACACACACACACACACACACACACACACACATACGTATATAATTATATATATATATATATATATATATATATATTGTTACAGACGCGGTTGTGGATGTTGGTTTACCGAGCGGTTTGGTATGACCGCGTCTGCACAGTTTACCCGATTATACTCGAACGTTGGCCGAGTCGCGCTATGCTAAATCAATTAAGGAAAGGACACAACGGCTGGGTTAAAATGACACGACACCAAGGGTACAGTTCTCAAGACCTCCGGAGGAGGTTATAATATATCGGAACGTTAGATTACACCGACCAGAGGTACAGCATAGTAAGGTGGGCACTTAAACACGGTCTTATATTAGCCCCGACAGACCACAGATAAACAGGACAAAACTGACTCACACAAGGATTGATGGCAAGGAGGGGCAGGTAGTTGATAGCTCAAGGTGCACCTTGGCTCAGGGGCAGGATCCACACGGTCCGGTCCAGAGATGCGGGAGGTCTCTCTCAGCGTCAGCGTTGGAAGGTGACGTTCTTTCTCCAAGCTGGGGGCGCATCTGACGTCACGTCCGGTAAGTGGCTGCGTATATCCGGCGGGGAGTGACACGCCCTCGGCTCGTTAGCTCCGCCCCAGATGGAATCGGCCCGTTGCTTCTTATTGGGTGCGGGGGTTACCAGGCTCCGCCCTTGACGAGGAGCTGACAGCCAGCCCCTTCGTGGTAACCCCGTGGGCGCACATGGCAATGGCGGCTAACCAAGCCGGTGTGAGGACGCACACTCCCCGCACCGCGGCCGCGCCGCCCCCGCTGTGGTTGTAGTTGTTGTTGTTGTTATTGTTTCATGGGGAAGATGGGAGGAGGTATGGGGAGGTCCTAAACTCACTACTGGTGCCATACAATCACATTCTGGTGCAACGAAGAGTCAGAATTAATGGAAACGAGTCCTTAACTGACATAGACTAAGAATAACTAGCAAGATGTCCGAAAGTTGTCTACGTGAGATGCGGTGGACCTGGGCACGACATTTAATGGGGGAAGAAGGGGAAGGTCGGTTCTACAGAGTGTTGTTTACAGACAATGGGACTAGGGAATGGGGGATTGGGGATAGTTGGGGAGTATTGGGGAAATAGGGGAATATTTACAAGCGGATATGGAGGCCAAATCCCATATCCGCAACATTGCACCCTTCTCTACCCTCGGGGCGTCCCGACCCGATAAATTTTTACCTATTTTAGTGTGGCACTCAGATGTAGTTCCCTCTACTATTAACTCTACCCTGAGTGTGACAGTTTTACAGATATTCACAAATGAGTAAATATGTCCCCCTGCGACGTTGCACCCTTCTCCTCACAGAAACACACCCACAGGATAACCAAATCGCGGAAAGAATTCTCAAACTAAACATACAGCCGGTAGGGAGCATTATTTACAAGACTACGCGGATATTTACACTACGATCCAGGACCTGTTTTTGGAGGAACACATGCAGATGTTATGCATAGAGAGAGCACGCATGCCAGCATCGATACACCAACCCACGAGTGCTCTGTGGCCTTACGGCCTTTAATAATGTGCAGAGCACCCCTTCCAAACACCAAAAGCACCACCCCAAGCACCAATCGGTGCAGTCACCATTGTTCATTAAAATAAAAACAACAACCCCTAACCCTGCAGGTGTCTCTTGCTCTTCGTGTGGTGCACTTGGCCTTCTTGCTTCCCTAGAAATAAAGAAAGGCGCCAACCGCATCCATTTCTTTATTGTGGCCGTCAAGGGGGCCAACTATTAGTGGTTCACCTGTTTGGCATAGGTGCCACGTTGACCCAGAGGTCCATCAATGGGTGGTGCTTGGCCGCAAAAGAACTGCGGTCCATTGTGGGTGGCCACCAAAATTGCGGTCCATATGGTGTATCGATCCAGGCAGCAAGCAGCGAAAGTGCAGGCCCACAACTGCGGAGCCAGCACCTCTCTCTCCTCTCTCTCTGCCCCAAAGCCAGATCCTCGGAGGTGGGAGACAAAAGAAAAGACAAGTGAGTAAGGTGGTAAGGGCGCAAAAGTGCACGCAATACAAGATGATGCACACTGGGGGCACATGGGAACCAGGTGAGACAGGTACGTTCCTACCGTACGCCCCCCCCCCCACCAGGTAACCTACATGGCCCCTCCCTTACCCCTTACTGCATCCACAAAACACAACACTACCCATAAACATCTACTTTACCAATCAACAAACGTCCCTACTGTCTTCCCCGTTCCTCCCATAAACCAAATTCGTCTTCTCTCCCTCCTAACCAATCAAATTTGCCATTTTCAACTCTCATCAAAATTTGCCATCTCCAACTCAACATCATAATTTGCTATCACCAATTCATCATCAGTCCCTCCTAGGGAGGGAGAGATGGAATCACCCCAAGGTCTCATCCACGTCGTGATGCGTCTCACCAATCCACACAGCAATTCTCATTTCCTGCACACAGAACAAAGAAAACACAGGTGTGGAGTCATCATCATCACCACAGGTAAGTGGCTGCGTATGGTGCGACAGGTTCATCAATCCTAACTATTTCCTAAATGACTTTAACAACTTTACATTACCCGGGGTCTTTCTCCTGCCAAACCATTGGCCCTCTTACACTATGGGTTCTAAAAACCAATTCCCATTGGCCAAACTGTGGTGCTTTTCAATTTGGGGTCTCACTCCCCCGATTCATCTCCCGGTGCCCTCGCACAATTTCTGGGCTGTGGCGTGTACCTCTCCCAGCGGGTCTACCCACCTGCACACCCCCACCACTGCAGTTGCCTCCGAGCTTACCTGCTCCTTACCCTAACCTAACTACCTGGGGAAGGCCCTCCGGCGCTCTCCCCACTCGGTGCCCTCTCTGGCACTGGGCTGCCCGATCCACACCCGGGATCCTCAGGCACCCACTCACAACTACCGGCTCCCAGAGCCCACCTGCGGCCTCACCTGGCCGACATCCTCACAGTGGTGGAGTGCCCAACCAACTACACGCACTAACAGGCTACACGCCCAGCCATTTCCACAACACTAATGCACCCGTCCACAATACCATTCTGTCACCCGCACCACAGATGCCAATATCCAACCACAATTTACCTGTACCCTCTACCTAACACTTACACTACCCGCCCCGGGTATCCGTGATGGGGGTCCACTCTTCCCCCATTCACACCTTCGCACCATGCACACCACTCCGTACCACTTACTCCAACTCTCTCCACACACCTGTACTTGCACACCTGTGCTCTCATTCTTGGTGCCGCCTGCACCCTTCTCTCCCCAAGCGCATTCGCGCTGATCCACACACTCACTACTCATACACTGCTCCACTCACCTGTCCAGTTGCACACCTGTGCAATCACACCTGTTCAATTCTCACACAGCATCATCTCATCTAACTACTCCCCTCTGAAACTTGCGCTTCCCAGTCGTCCCTTTAAACTATTGCGCTCCCACGTCATTATCATCCACACTAATCTACCTGCGTCCCCACTACAGGTATCAGTCACTAACTAAACTTAACGTCACCTAATGTCATCTTCGCTAGATCCCTACAATATAACCTAACCCACCCGGGCTAGTTTTCACTGCCATACACCCCATAAACTATTGCTCCTTTGCCCCCCCATGGGAAGGGTGGCAGGGATGCCACCCTTACCCACCGGGCCCATCGCTCACTACCAATTTTGCACATCAAATTTCAACAAATCAAAAATTTGCCAATCACTACTCATCATCTGCCAATCACTACTGCCAATCCCTTGCCAATCATCAAATTTTGTTTTTTTCTAATTTTGGGTCCAAAACACTAACCTCATCACCCAGTCTACTCACTAATGCCTCTCGGTGCGCCAATTCCTGTCCAAAGCCCGGCTTTGTAAAGCCAAGCCATGAATGCGGGTTGTTCTGCGCCAGCGGCTGGATGCGTCCGGCATTCGGTGCAGGGACGGGGGCTTACCCGTGCCGAGATCCCACGCACCATCTTGGCACGGAGCCATCCAATGTCCCGCTCTCGACCTGCCGGCACGTCTCACCAAAAAGTGGTCGCCATGACGACCCTTTCTATCGGGCTGCCAGCTCCGCCTAGTGGAGCACGGACGCGGCCGTTCAAAGCGAGGCCCGGCACGCACCGAGGGCCCGATTCGGCTAAAAGTCGACCTAACCGCTGCTCCGTTTAACGTCGATGCTTCACCTGCATGCTTACACCCCGCAGCCCGTTCCTTGCTCACACATCCAGCCGTTCCCATGCTCCTCGTACCTTTCCTTACACACCCAGGTACCCTCATTCCACTCACAGCCTTGGTCACACACCTGACCAGCGAACACTTTGGCACACATTCGTTGGTCGCACACCTCACCAACACACCTCTTCGCGCCCCCTCCTCCGTCACCTCCTCTGTGACAATCACAGGTGTGCTCTCATTCGCACACCCAACCACGTGCCTCACTACCAATTCCAGCGTGCATTCCCACTCACGCTCTACCATTCCAGGTGTGCATCCTTTCTCACCTGTCACAACCAACTCACGCTCCTTGTCACTCTCACTACTCTCACCACCACTCTTGACAACGCACTCACCCTTACTCCCGTCAGCGCACTCTTTCCTCATGCACCCGTCCGTTACACACCTCTCTCGCGCACACCCTTGCGCACACTCTCCCGTCACACCCTCTGTAACACTCACCACAGGTGTGCATTCTTCCTTGCCTTTGACAGCGCACTCTTTCCCCATGCACCTGTCCGTCACACACCTTTCTCGCGCACACTCTCCCGTCACACCCTCTGTAACACTTACCACACCGCGCTTCCATGTGCTCCCTCGCACACGCGCTACGACCGACTCACTCTCGCCAGCACCCTCACTCCTTGGCACACACTTTTTCCTCACACACCCCAGAGTCGGACTTTCTCGCACACCTCCTTTTTCGCACACCAGACCTGTCGCACACTTCACCCACGGCCTCTCACGAACACCCGGGTCCATCTCGACCCCCAAGCTTCTTAAATCCCCTGGCGCATCATACGCACGACCATATTGGTCACCACTTACACCGGGTCCTCTTCCTCTTCGCTTCTCCTCCATCACCTGCGAATCCTTCATCCGATTAATGAGCACATCATCACGATCCAAACACAGACTTCGGACCAATTGTTTTATCTCCTCTTTTATCTCTTTCTTATCCCCTCTCCGTCGCTTCTTAATTTCGCTCATCCCTTCTTCCACTTCTTCTAGTTTCTGCTTCACCTCTTTTATTCCCCGGTACGTCTCCTCAAGCTCGTCCTCCAAGGCTACCTTGACCGTTTCCATGTGCGTCCTCATCTGCCGGTCCTTCGTCTCCATTACCTCTATCACCTCGTCCAACCTCGTTGTCAGTCCCTCACGTACCATCTGACATTCCCTCTTCGTCGCTACCAAGTCATTTTTTAGGTCATTTTGTGTCGCTTTTAACCCTCCTATTACCGCTGTGTTCTTCTTTACCTGGTCCGTTAGTTCTTTTTGTCCCACTGTCAGTTGTTCTACTCCCAGCGTCAACTCCTCTATACCCCCTTGCAGTTTTACAGTCCCCTTTCTCACCTCCTTCTCCATGTGCTCCTTACAGTGCCTCACCTCCTCGCGCACTCCTCCGACCTCCTCACTCACACCTCTTCTGATCTCCTCTCCCATCACTTGCATCTCCTGCCCAGATGCCACCCTCATCTGCTCCATTTCCTCCCTGTGAGCATCCAGTTTGGTTTCTACCCCCATTCTGACCCCCTCTATCTGCTGCCCCATTTGTTTAACTTCCCTTTCCGCTTGGTCCCTCATGTCCCTCAATTTGCCTTCCATCCTGTTTTCTAACCCCTCTAACCCCTTTTGCATCCCTTCCATTTGATTCTCTTGAGCGGCCATTCTGTTTTCTACCCCCATTAACCCATTTCTCACCTCTTTTATCCCGTTGTCTAACCCCTCAAAATTATTGTCTAACTTCCCAAATTTCTTGTCTAACTCCTTATAATTATTGTCTAACCCCTCACTGGTACCCCTCGCTTCGTCCCTCATTACCCCCATTTGGCCCTCCAATCGCTCACCCTGAGCATCCATCCGGTTCCCCATTTGTCCCATACTGCTTTTCAAACCTCTAATTTGGTCTCCCAATTGCTCACTATTCTTTTCCATAAGGGCCGTCATTTGCATAAAAAAAAGGTTCAAATCCACCGGTGGCGCTACCACGGTCGCGGGCGTGGACGCCGTGGCCATCTGCGAGGCGCCATTTTGCGCGCCCGCTACTTCATGCGTGACGGCGCTATTTTGCGAATCTGCTACCCTCACTGCTTCGCTCTCCTCTTGTCCCTCAATTTGGTCCTGGATCGACCCTACCTCACTCTCTACCGGAACCCAGCCGTCTTGGTTTGCCATAGCGCGACTTTCAAAATTCGGGTTTTTTTTATTTTTTTTGTAAAACACAATCAAATTTCGCCGTTATAATTTCGAGCGCGGGAAACGCGCTCCGGATCGAATTCTACTCCCCGACACCAAAATGTTACCCTAATGGTACAATTGGTGTCCCAAAATTTGGGCCTAACTGAATTTAGTCCCAGGTCCGAATTCCACTCCTCGACACCAAATGTTACAGACGCGGTTGTGGATGTTGGTTTACCGAGCGGTTTGGTATGACCGCGTCTGCACAGTTTACCCGATTATACTCGAACGTTGGCCGAGTCGCGCTATGCTAAATCAATTAAGGAAAGGACACAACGGCTGGGTTAAAATGACACGACACCAAGGGTACAGTTCTCAAGACCTCCGGAGGAGGTTATAATATATCGGAACGTTAGATTACACCGACCAGAGGTACAGCATAGTAAGGTGGGCACTTAAACACGGTCTTATATTAGCCCCGACAGACCACAGATAAACAGGACAAAACTGACTCACACAAGGATTGATGGCAAGGAGGGGCAGGTAGTTGATAGCTCAAGGTGCACCTTGGCTCAGGGGCAGGATCCACACGGTCCGGTCCAGAGATGCGGGAGGTCTCTCTCAGCGTCAGCGTTGGAAGGTGACGTTCTTTCTCCAAGCTGGGGGCGCATCTGACGTCACGTCCGGTAAGTGGCTGCGTATATCCGGCGGGGAGTGACACGCCCTCGGCTCGTTAGCTCCGCCCCAGATGGAATCGGCCCGTTGCTTCTTATTGGGTGCGGGGGTTACCAGGCTCCGCCCTTGACGAGGAGCTGACAGCCAGCCCCTTCGTGGTAACCCCGTGGGCGCACATGGCAATGGCGGCTAACCAAGCCGGTGTGAGGACGCACACTCCCCGCACCGCGGCCGCGCCGCCCCCGCTGTGGTTGTAGTTGTTGTTGTTGTTATTGTTTCATGGGGAAGATGGGAGGAGGTATGGGGAGGTCCTAAACTCACTACTGGTGCCATACAATCACATTCTGGTGCAACGAAGAGTCAGAATTAATGGAAACGAGTCCTTAACTGACATAGACTAAGAATAACTAGCAAGATGTCCGAAAGTTGTCTACGTGAGATGCGGTGGACCTGGGCACGACATTTAATGGGGGAAGAAGGGGAAGGTCGGTTCTACAGAGTGTTGTTTACAGACAATGGGACTAGGGAATGGGGGATTGGGGATAGTTGGGGAGTATTGGGGAAATAGGGGAATATTTACAAGCGGATATGGAGGCCAAATCCCATATCCGCAACAATATATATATATATATATATATATATATATATATATATATATATATATATATATATATATATATATATATATATATATATATATATATTGTTACAGACGTGGCTTAGATGTTAGTTTACCGAGCGGTTTTGGTATGACCACGTCTGCACAAGTTACCGATTATACTCGACGTTGACGAAGCCGCGCCACGCTGGCTCAATAAGAAAAAGAAGACACCCGGCTGGGTTATAAAATGACGACACCAGGGATACGGTTCTCAAGACCTCCGGAGGAGATTATATTCGTTACGGAAGGTCAGATTACAGGGACGAGAGGTACAACATAGAAAGACAAGCACTTAGACACAATCTTATATTATTCCCCAACAGACGACAGGCAAACGGGACAACGGCTGACTCACACGGGGGTTGATGGAAAGGACAGGCGGGTAGCAATGGCTCCAGGTGCACCTGTGCTCAAAGGTTAGAATCGACCCGGTCCGGTCCAGAGATGCGGGAGGTTTCACAGCGCTCGGAGGGGACGTTCTTTCACAGGCGGGCCTTTCTCTCTCAGCGCTCGCAGGTCCTTCTTTTTCCAGCTCGGGGCGCATCTCACGTCACATCCGGCGCGTGGCCGCGTATATCCGGCGGGGAGTGACACGCCCTCGGCTCGCTAGCGCCGCCCCAGATGGAATCGGTCCGCCCTTCTGATTGGGTGCGGGGGGTTACCAGGCTCCGCCCTTGAGGAGCTGACAGCCAGCCCCTCCGTGGTAACCCCGTGGAGCGCGTGGTCAATGGCGCTAATCGAGCCGGTGTGAGGACGCATCCTCCCCCGCTCCGCCGCCATCTCCTCTGTTGTTGTTGTAATTGTTGGGGAAGAAGATGGAAGGAGGTATGGGAAAGGTCCTAAACTCACTACTGATGCCATATAATCACATTCTGGTGCAACGAAGAGTCATAATTAATGGAGACGAGGCCTTAACTGACATAGAATAAGAATAACTAGGAAGATGTCCGAAAGTTGTCTACGTGTGGTGCGGTGGACCTGGGCACGACATTTAATGGGGGAATAAGGGGAAGGTCGGCTCTACTGATTGTTATTTACATGCAATGGGACTAGGGAATGGGGGATTGGGGAAAGTTGGGGAGTATTGGAGAAAATAGGGGAATATTTACAAGCGGATATGGAGGCCAAATTCCATATTCGCAACATTGCACCCTTCTCTACCCTCGGGGCGTCCCGACCCGATAAATTTTTACCTACTTTAGTGTGGCACGCAATGTAGTTCCCTCTACTATTAACTCTACCCTGAGTGCGACAGTTTTACAGATATTCACAAATGAGTAAATATGTCCCCCTGCGACGTTGCACCCTTCTCCTCACAGAAACACACCCACAGGATAACCGAATCCGGAAAGAATTCGCAAACTACACATACAGCCGGTAGGGAGCATTATTTACAAGATTACGCTGATATCTACACTACGATCCAGGACCTGTCTTTGGAGGAACACATGCAGATGTTATGCATAGAGAGAGCGTGCTTGCCAGCATCGATACACCAACCCACGAGTGCTCTGTGGCCGACGGCCTTTAATAACGTGCAGAGCACCCTTTCCCAGCATCAAAAGCACCACCCCACCACCAATCGGTGCAGTCACCATTGTTCATTGGAATAAAAATAAATTCGACAACCCCTAACCCTGCAGGTGTCTCTTGCTCTTCTTGTGGTGCACTTGGTGTTAACTAAAAGTGGTTCACCTGTATGGCATAGGTGCCACGTTGACCCATAGGTCCATCCCCGGGTGGTGCTTGGCCGCAAACGAACTGCGGTCCATTGTGGGTGGCCACAAACATTGCGGTCCATATGGTGTATCGATCCCGGCAGCAAACAGCGAAAGTGCAGGCCCACAACTGCGCAGCCAGCACCTCTCTCTCCTCTCTCTCTACCCCAAAGCCAGATCCTCGGAGGTGGGAGACAAAAGAAGCAGACAAGTGAGTAAGGTGGTAAGGGCGCAAAAGTGCACGCAATGTAAGGTGATGCACACTGGGGGCACATGGGAACCAGGTGAGACAGGTACGTTCCTATCGTACGCCCCCCCCCCACCAGGTAACCTACATGGCCCCTCCCTTACCCCTTACTGTATCCACAAAACTCAACACTACCCATAAACATCTATTTTACAAATCAACAAACATCCCTACTGTCTTCCCCGTTCCTCCCATAAACCAAATTCGTCTTCTCTCCCTCCTAACCAATCAAATTTGCCATTTTCAACTCTCATCAAAATTTGCCATTTTCAACTCAACATCAAAATTTGCCATTACCAATTCATCATCAGTCCCTCCTAGGGAGGGAGAGATGGAATCACCCCAATGTCTCATCCACGTCGTGATGCGTCTCACCAATCCACACAGCAATTCTCATTTCCTGCAACAAAACAAAGAAAACACAGGTGTGGAGTCATCATCATCACCACAGGTAAGTGGCTGCGTAAGGTGCGACAGGTTCATCAATCCTAACTATTTCCTAAGTGACTTTAACAACTTTACACTACCCGGGGTCTTTCTCCGGCCAAACCATTGGCCCTCTTACACTATGGGTTCTAAAAACCAATTCCCATTGGCCAAACTGTGGTGCTCTTCAATTTGGGGTCTCACTCCCCCAATTCATCTCCCGGTGCCCTCGCACAATTTCTGGGCTGTGGCGTGTACCTCTCCCAGCGGGTCTACCCACCTGCACACCTCCACCACTGCAGTTGCTACCCGAGCTTACCTAGCTCCTCACCCTAACCTAACTAACTGGGGCAGGCCCTCTGGCGCTCTCCCCACTCGGTGCCCTCTCTGGCACTGGGCTACCCGATCCACACCCGGGATCCTCAGGCACCCACTCACAACTACCGGCTCCCAGAGCCCACCTGCGGCCTCACCTGGCCGACATCCTCACAGTGGTGGAGTGCCCAACCAACTAGACACACTAACAGGCTACACGCCCAGCCATTTCCACAACACTAATGCACCCATCCACAATACCATTCTGCAACCGCATCACAGATGCCAATATCCAACCACAATTTACCTGTACCCTCTACCTAGCACTTACACTACCCGCCCCGGGTACTCGTGAAAGGGGTCCACTCTTCCCCCATCCACACCTTCGCACCATGCACACCACTCCGTACCACTTACTCCAACTCTCTCCACACACCTGTACTTGCACACCTGTGCTCTCCCACCTGGTGCCACCTGCACCCTTCTCTCCCCAAGCGCATTCGCGCTGATCCACAACACTCACTACTCATACACTGCTCCACACACCTGTCCAGTTGCACACCTGTGCAATCACACCTGTTCAATTCTCACAAACACGGCATCATCTCAGCTAACTACTCCCTTCTGAAACTTGCGCTTCCCAGTCGTCCCTTTAAACTATTGCGCTCCCTCGTCATTATCATCCATACTAATCTACCTGCGTCCCCACTACAGGTATCAGTCACTAACTAATCTTAACGTCACCTAATGTCATCTTCTAGGGCCCTATCAATATAACCTAACCCACCCGGGCTAGTTTTCACTGCCATACACCCCATAAACTATTGCTCCTTTGCCCCCCCATGGGAAGGGTGGCAGGGATGCCATCCCACCACATCGGGGGTCTCTCACTACCAATTTTGCACATCAAATTTCAACAAATTAAAAATTTGCCAATCACTGCCCATCATCTGCCAATCACTACTGCCAATCCCTTGCCAATCATCAAATTTTGTTTTTCTCTAATTTTGGGTCCAAAACACTAACCTCATCACCCAGTCGACTCACTAATACCTCTCGGTGCGCCAATCCCTGTCCAAAGCCCGGCTTCGTAAAGCCAAGCAATGGATGCTGGTTGTTTTGTGCCAGCGGCTGAATGCGTCCGGCACTCGGTGCAGGGACGGGGGCTTACCCGGGCCGAGATCCCACGCATCACCTCGGCGCGGAGCCATCCAATGTCCCGATCTCGACCTGCCGGCACGTCTCAACAAAACGTGGTCGCCATAACGACCCTTCCTATCGGGCTGCCCGCTCCCCCTAGTGGAGCACGGACGCGGCCGTTCAAAGCGAGGCCCAGCACGCACCGAGGGCCCGATTCGGCTATAAGTCGTTCTCAACTCTACCCCATCTAACGTCGATGCTTCACCTGGACGCTTACACCCCGCAGCCCGTTCCTTGCTCACACATCCAGCCGTTTCCATGCCCCTCGTACCTTTCCTTACACACCTCGGTACACCCATTCCACTCACAGCCTTGGTCACACACCTGACCACCGAACACTTTGGCACACATTCGTTGGTCGCACACCTCACCAATACACCGCTTCGCGCCCCCTCCTCTGTCACCTCCTCTGTGACAATCACAGGTGTGCCCTCATTCGCACACCCAACCACGTGCCTCACCACCAACTCCAGCGTGCATTCCCACTCACGCTCTACCATTCCAGGTGTGCATCCTTCCATCCCAGGTGTACATCCTCGCTCACCTGTCACAACTAACTCACGCTCCATGTCACTCTCACTACTTTCACCTCCATTCCTGACAGCGCACTCACCCTTACTCTTGACAGCACACTCTTTCCCCATGCACCTGTCCGTCACACACCTTTCTCGCGCACACTCTCCCGTTACACCCTCTGTAACACTCACCACAGGTGGACACTCTTCCTTACTTCTGACAGCGCACTCTTTCCTCATGCACCTGTCCGTCACACACCTTTCTCGCGCACACTCTCCCGTTACACCCTCTGTAACACTCACCACAGGTGGACACTCTTCCTTACTTCTGACAGCGCACTCTTTCCTCATGCACCTGTCCGTCACACACCTTTCTCGCGCACACTCCTGCGCACACTCTCCCGTCACACCCTCTGCAACACTCACCACACCGCGCTTCCACGTGCTCCCTCGCACACACGCTACGACCGACTCACTCTCGCCAGCACACTCACTCGTTGGCACGCACTTTTTCCTCACACACCCCAGAGTCGGACTTTCTTGCACACCTCCATTTTCGCACACCAGACCTGTCGCACACTTCACCAACGGCCTCTCACGAACACCCGGGTCTATCTCGACCCCCAAGCCTCTTAAATCACCTGGCGCATCATACGCACGACCATATTGGTCACCACTTTCACCGGGTCCTCTTCCTCTTCGCTTCTCCTCCATCACCTGCGAATCCCTCATCCGGTTAACGAGCACATCACGATCCAAACACAGACTTTGGACCAATTCTTTTATCTCCTCTTTTATCTCTTTGTTATCCCCTCTCCGTCGCTTCTTAATTTCGCTCACCCCTTCTTCCACTTCTTCTAATTTGTGCCTCACCTCTTTTATTCCCCGGTACGTCTCCTCAAGCTCGTCCTCCAAGGCTACCTTGACCGTTTCCATGTGCGTCCTCACCTGCCGGTCCTTCGTCTCCATTACCTCTATCACCTCGTCCAACCTCGTTGTCAGTCCCTCACGTACCATCTGACATTCCCTCTTCGTCGCTACCAAGTCATCTTTTAGTTCTTTCTGTGTCGCCTTTAAACCTCCTAATACCGCAGTGTTCCTTTGAACCTGCTCCACTAACTCCGTCTGTCCCACCGTCAGCTGCTCCACCTCCTGCGTCAGGTCCTCTATGCCCCCTTGTAACTTTACAGTCCCCTTTCTCACCTCCTTCTCCATGTGCTCCTCACAGTGCCTCACCTCCTCGCGCACTCCTCCGACCTCCTCACTCACTCCTCTTCTGATCTCCTCTCCCATCACTTGCATCTCCTGCCCAGATGCCACCCTCATCTGCTCCATCTCCTCCCTGTGAGCATCCAGTTTGGTTTCTACCCCCATTCTGACCCCCTCTATCTGCTGCTCCATTTGTTTAACTTCCCTTTCCGCTTGGTCCCTCATGTCCCTCAATTTGCCTTCCATACTGTTTTCTAACCCCTCTAACCCATTTTTCACTCCCTCTATTTGATTCTCTTGAGCGGCCATTCTATTTTCTACCCCCATTAACCCATTTTTCACTTCTTTTATCCCGTTGTCTAACCCCTCAAAATTATTGTCTAACTTCTCACTGGTACCCCTCGCTTCGTCCCTCATTACCCCCATTTGCTCACTCTGAGCATCCATCCGGTTCCCCAACCGCTCACCCAATCGCTGAATTTGGCTCCCCATACTCATCTGTACAGCTGCCTGTAGCTGCGCAATGAGGGCCTGTATGTCAATCGGCTGCATGTTAAAGCCCGTTGATACAGCGGGCTCGGCTACCGCGCGCTCTTGCGAGGTGCCATTTTGCGTGCCTGCTACCCTAGCTGTTTCGCTCTCCTCATGTCCCTCATGTCCCTCAATTTGGTCCTGGACCGACCCTGCTTCACTCTCCCATACCGGACCCCAGCCGTCTTGATCCGCCATGGCGCGACTTTCAAAATTCGAGTTTCGTAACACAAATTCGAAATTTCGCCGTTATAATTTCGTCGAGCGCAGTAACCGCGGGACCGCGCTCCGGATCGATTTGGTCGAGCGCCGTACGCGCTCCGGCTCGATTTTCCCTCCCAAAATTTGGGCCTAACTAATTTAGTCCCGGGTCCGAATCTCACTCCTCGACACCAATTGTTACTCTAATAGTACAATTGGTGTTCCAAAATTTGGGCTAAATAAATTTAGTCCCAGGTTCGAATCCAACTCCTGACAACCAATTGTTACAGACGTGGCTTAGATGTTAGTTTACCGAGCGGTTTTGGTATGACCACGTCTGCACAAGTTACCGATTATACTCGACGTTGACGAAGCCGCGCCACGCTGGCTCAATAAGAAAAAGAAGACACCCGGCTGGGTTATAAAATGACGACACCAGGGATACGGTTCTCAAGACCTCCGGAGGAGATTATATTCGTTACGGAAGGTCAGATTACAGGGACGAGAGGTACAACATAGAAAGACAAGCACTTAGACACAATCTTATATTATTCCCCAACAGACGACAGGCAAACGGGACAACGGCTGACTCACACGGGGGTTGATGGAAAGGACAGGCGGGTAGCGATGGCTCCAGGTGCACCTGTGCTCAAAGGTTAGAATCGACCCGGTCCGGTCCAGAGATGCGGGAGGTTTCACAGCGCTCGGAGGGGACGTTCTTTCACAGGCGGGCCTTTCTCTCTCAGCGCTCGCAGGTCCTTCTTTTTCCAGCTCGGGGCGCATCTCACGTCACATCCGGCGCGTGGCCGCGTATATCCGGCGGGGAGTGACACGCCCTCGGCTCGCTAGCGCCGCCCCAGATGGAATCGGTCCGCCCTTCTGATTGGGTGCGGGGGGTTACCAGGCTCCGCCCTTGAGGAGGAGCTGACAGCCAGCCCCTCCGTGGTAACCCCGTGGAGCGCGTGGTCAATGGCGCTAATCGAGCCGGTGTGAGGACGCATCCTCCCCCGCTCCGCCGCCATCTCCTCTGTTGTTGTTGTAATTGTTGGGGAAGAAGATGGAAGGAGGTATGGGAAAGGTCCTAAACTCACTACTGATGCCATATAATCACATTCTGGTGCAACGAAGAGTCATAATTAATGGAGACGAGGCCTTAACTGACATAGAATAAGAATAACTAGGAAGATGTCCGAAAGTTGTCTACGTGTGGTGCGGTGGACCTGGGCACGACATTTAATGGGGGAATAAGGGGAAGGTCGGCTCTACTGATTGTTATTTACATGCAATGGGACTAGGGAATGGGGGATTGGGGAAAGTTGGGGAGTATTGGAGAAAATAGGGGAATATTTACAAGCGGATATGGAGGCCAAATTCCATATTCGCAACAATATATATATATATATATATATATATATATATATATATATATATATATATATATATATTGCTATGGTTTTGAGATGTGTACAGTAAGCTCAATAAAGGTTAAAGTTTGCCCCCCCATAGATAGTCACACAAGCAACATGTAGCCTCGTTTGTAGTATAGTTATGTCTTAGTATATGTGAGAGTAGGCCCTTTCCAGTGTTAATCCTGCGTTGTGTAAACACAGGAGAATAGGTCCTACTTCGGCAAACCATTCTACCTCGGTAGGCGCAATCCATTTTGCTGCCCTTTGCTCACTCACTAGTCGAGTTAACATGAGGTAGGCCTAAAAAGGTGAGGGCGGTGTTGAGGTCGGGGGCGGCAGAGGCGATGACGGTAAGCATGAGCCACCAATCAGAGCTCAGAGGTGGTTGCGTCAGAGGGCGTGGTGAGAAGAGTCTGGTGAGTTCCAGAAGGCTCGCGGGGCGGGCCTATATAATCCAATGCGCAAAGCCCTCGAAACGACTTGCCGGGGGAAGAGGACTTGCAGAGGACTGGCTGCGTGAGAGGACTTGCATCACTTGCATTGCACCGCTTGATGAACTTGACTATCGCTAGAGATACGCGGGCGCAGCCAGGGCGTTTATAACGAACTTGCGCGTTTCAGCCAAGCGAGTGAACGAGGCTGCGTAACCGCCCTTCGCCATAAAAGCCGTCCCACCTTTGCCATAAAAGCCCTCCCTGCCGTTCGCCCCGATATATCGCCTTTGCTCGAGAGACGCGCTACATGGGCTTGTCTTCGCCGATCCCCATCTTCGCGGACATGCCGGGGACCGTGGAGAGCTGCACGAGAACCATCCTTGGACATGCTGGGGAACACCTGCCCATCTGCAATACCCCGTGTGAGTGTGTCAGACGGGCCCGTTGTCTTTGGGAATTAAGAATAAGACTGTATAAGGATTTCTCTGTGTCTCTTCGTCTTGAACTGTATATACGTGTGATAATCATTAAACCACTCTGTTCTTCCTTTCTTCTGAATTCGATCGTTCCCGTGATTTCTCCAATTGACTAAGCGTGGCACAAATAAGATCGCTCCAATCAGGTTCCATTAGTTATAACTGCGTGGATCACGTGTACGCAAACTGCTCGGCGTATTCCAACCTCACGTGGTTCGTGCGAGGCTTGTTTCCTCGCTTCCAGGGCAGTGCAAGTACTTAGGTATGAGCGAGAATTTGGTCCCAAAACCCTATTTTGCGCTGTCCGGAAGGGACGTTGCAGGTCTCGGTTCGCGACAGGCCAGTAAAGACAAGGGGATTAATCCCCCCTTGATAAGGGGAGAAGGCCGGCGACAGAACCGCAACAATATATATTGTTGCGGTTTTGAGTTTTGTACAGTCAGTATAATAAAGGTTAAAATTTCCCCCTCATAGTTAGTCACACAAGCAACATGTAGCCTCGCGATAGTGTAGTTATGTCTTAGTATTTGTGAGCTTAGTCCTTTTCCTATGTTAGTTCTGCGTTGAGTAGAGTAAGGAGAATAGGTCCTACTTCGACTGACTATCCAGCCTCCCGAGCCTCATGCCCCTTTGCGCTGACTTTGGTTCATTTTAGGCGAATTAACACGAGGCAGGCCTAAGAGGATCGGGGCGGAGCCGAATGAGGGGCGGCAGAGGAGCTGACGGTAAGCACGAGCCGCCAACCAGGGCTCAGAGGGTGTGGCGGCAGCATTGCATCACAGGGCGTGGGTGGAAGGTTCGAGAGGGTTCAAGAAGGTTCGGGGCGTATCTATATAACCCATCGCGCAAAGCCCCCAGGAGGACTCACAGCAGTAAGAGGACTAGCACGGGAGGACTGGTTGAGCAAAGGACTAGCGTGGGAGGACTGGCTGATGAACTGAAGGACTGATGAGAGGACTCGTTGATGAGCAGGAATTGAGAGATACGCGAGTGGACGAAAACACGCATGAACCGGAATACGCGCTATTATATAGTGATGCTCAGTTGAGCTGGAGGCCGAGCCGCGTACAGTGCATTAAGTCACGCGAGTGATAACGGCTGTGTAACCGCCAGCCGCGCTGAGAGACACGTATTTTCCGTTCCACCTCATCGGCTGCCTTTGTTCGGGAGACACACTACGAGGTTCCTTCCACCGCCTGCTTGCCATCTTTGCTGGACGTGCTGTGACCGTGGAGAGCCGGACGGGGCAGTTCCTGGACGACCACGTCGACGCGTCTGGGTGGAACATCAACCTGCCTGCAATTCCCTGTGTGAGTGTGACGGGCCCGAGTCTGGGCAGTGAGATAAGACTGAATAAGTGCTGCTCTGTGTCTCTGCGTCCATCGATCACTGTATATACAGTCACGTGAAAAAGTAAGTACACCCCATGTAAAGTTTTGACTTTTTCAACATATTTCAACATACAGCTATTTGATCTTCATTTCAACAATATTGATAGATAAAGGTGATATAATATAACAAACATCATGAAACATTTACATTTTGTAGTCCATTGTATGATTTAAATAAACATAAATGCAAATTTCACATGTGGAAAAAGTAAGTACACCCTTGGCTCTGATAGGTGGTATTGCCCCCTTTGGCAGAAACAACATCAAGTAGGTGTTTCTTATAACTGTCTAACAGTCTCTGACATCGACTGGGAGAAATTTTTGCCCACTCCTCCATGCAGAATTCTTTCAGCTGTGCGATGTTTGAGGGGTTTATTGAATGCACAGCTCGTTTCAAATCCCCCCACAACATCTCGATGGGATTTAGATCCCGGCTTTGACTTGGCCATTCCAGAACCCTCCATTTCTTTCTTTTCAGCCATTCCTTGGTGGATTTACTGGTATGTTTAGGGTCATTGTCATGTTGCAAGGTCCACCTTCGGTTGAGCTTCAACTTTCCGACAGATGGCCTCACATTATCCTCAAGCACCCTCTGGTACAATGAAGAATTCATAGTGGATTATATGATGGTGAGCTGCCCAGGCCCTGATGCAGCAAAGCTGCCCCAATCCATAATATTTCCACCACCATGCTTTACAGTTGGTATCAGGTTCTTGTGGTCAAATGCTGTCTTTGGTTTTCGCCAAACATGTCTTCTGGTACTGTGGCCAAATAGCTCTACCTTTGACTCATCTGTCCAGAGCACATTGTTCCAGAAGTGCTGGTCTTTGCCTAGGTGGTCATTGGAAAAATTTAGTCTTGCCCTGATGTTCTTTCTGGACAGCAAAGGCTTCCTCCTGGCACACCTCCCATGTAGATCAAATTTGTGCAGCCTCTTTCTAATGGTAGACTCGTGCACTTTGCCATCAACAGTGGAAAGAGCTACCTGTAGGTCCCGTGATGACATTCTGGGGTTCTTAGAGACTTCTTTCAGCATCTTGCGGTCTGCTCTCGGGCTGAATTTGCTGGGGCGGCCTGGCCTGAACAAGTTGGCAGTTGTTTGGAATCCTCTCCACTTGTCGATGATCTTCCGGACAGTCGAATGATTGATTTCAAATTGTTTGGAGATCTTTTTAAATCCCTTCCCAGACTTGTAGGCATCTATAACCTTCTTTCTGAAGGCCTCAGAGAGCTCTTTTGATCTAGGCATGGTGACGCCGCACACTTCAACAACAAAGAGCAAACCAAACTAAATGTCTGAGGTTTAAATAAGACAGGTTCCTCCAAGATCCTCTCTAATGATGTTCTAGTCATTTGCACTTGAGCTGGTGCACCTGATTCTAATTTTAGGTATTTGAAGTAGTGATAAATGTAGGGGTGTACTTACTTTTTCCACATGCGAAATTTGCATTTATGTTTATTTAAAATATACAATGGACTACAAAATGTAAATGTTTCATGATATTTGTTATATTATATCACCTTTATCTATCAATATTGTTGAAATGAAGATCAAATAGCTGTATGTTGAAATATGTTGAAAAAGTCAAAACTTTACATGGGGTGTACTTACTTTTTCACGTGACTGTACGTGTGGGAATCATAATTAAACCTGTATTCTTCCTTTTCCATTCGATCGTTCCTGTGATTTCCTCATTGGGTAAGCGTGGTATGAATAGAACCGCTCGAATTGGGTTCCACTACGAAGACTGCACGGACCACGTGGTACTCAATCCGCTCGGCGTACCCAAACCACACGTGGCTCGTGCGAGGCTTGCTTCCTCACTTCCGTGGCGGCGCAGGGATTTAGGTACAAGCGAGACTTGGTCCCGAAACCCTACCTTGCGTTTTGCCCGGAAGAGGCATTTCAAGTCTCTCGGTTCCGCCAAGCCCAGGAACAACAAGGGGATGAATCCCCCCTTCGTAAGGGTAAGAAGGGCGGCGGAGAACCGTAACAATATATATATATATAAATTGTGTGGAAAATATTGTGTGGAAATATTAAGTGTGGAAAAGTTCTGAGGAGATTGCGGCTGGCTCAATAGTGCAGTGGGCTGTTGCGTTATCAACGGAGGTCCGTGGTTCGAGCCCTGCATTGAGTCAGAATTTTTTGGAAAGCCAATCAAACCACACATCACATTGCTCTCAGGAACTCGGACCGTTATAACCAAATGTAAAATGTAACAACACATTAATGGTTCAAAACCATAACGTAAATAAAACTGGATTATAACCCGAATGTTTAGCTACACTTCGGAACAATCAGTAACATTTTAAACAGGTGATCATAAGTTAGTGAAAGCCCATTAGTGAGTGAGATGAAAGCACAAAATAACCTGAAATGGTATATCAATATCAACACATGGCCATATGCGGTAAAGAGGTGGGGACAAACAAAGGAAGGGGAGGGAGGGGAGGTTTGGGGGATATTTGTCCTGATAAAAACCTTGGATAACAACATTATGTGGAATCTATATTTAAAGTCAGGGAATCCCCACTTCATTTACACAAGATTGGTTCAAATGCTAACAGTTAGACAATCACCTCCTGCATGATCGAAGTAACAATTTCTTCCATGTGCCAAGCCTCCGAGATACGTATTCTGGTCCTTTTAGGGGTAGAGACCAAAATATGAACCCTTTCCCACAAAGTGTGTCCTTCCTTAAGACTGTGTTTGGCAATAACAGATCTATTGGGATAATTACATTCAAATGTCTTGCGGTGTTCAGCAATACGCTGACCTAAGGTTCTCCTCATCTCTCCCACATATTCGGCTCCACAGACACAGGGCACAGTGTACACCACACCTGCCATATTCTTCCTTGGCAACTCACCAAGCCTCTCCTTGACCCTCATAAGAGCTCGTCTAAGGGTGAAACCGGTTTAAACTAACCCTCACTCCTGCCCATTTCAAGACTCTCCCAACCCTCTGTGAAACCCCCGGTATAAAGGGCAGAACACAAAACCAAGGGGTTGTTCTTCCGGTCTCAGCCTGTTTTGTGGTGCAGCATTATCGTTTTCCTGTTTGGTAACAAGCTGTCAGGGTAACCATTTGCCCTCAACACATTCTGAAGATGGTCTACTTCTCTCATCTTGTCTTCGAAGGTAGATGGCAACTCACCTGCTCTCTTTGAGAGGGTGTGCACCACCAATCTTTTGTGCTCCATTGGATGGCAGGAATTGAAATCAAGGTAGCGATCGGTGTGAGTTGGTTTTCTGTAAAACAGAAAATTGTTGGTTATAATATCCTTCCAAGAGCTAGCGACCAACAGCCGCCTCAGCTCTGGTCATCTTATGACACTCATTCCACTCTGCCTCAAACCAACGTACTTTGTATTCGACAACACCATATATCATCAACATGAAGGAACCCCGATGGGCTCACCCATCTCAGGGCTCATCGCCGAATTGGTGATGCAACGCAAAATCTAACACTACATGGTGAGCCTTCTCCGAGGTTGTGGCTGCGGTACGGCGACGACACATTCGTGATCATAAAGAAGGCGGATGTTGACTGTTTCTACACAAAGATAAATTCAACATGGCCAGCAATACAATTCACATGTGAAGTAGAAGACGCCCGGTCTCTACCATTCATGGATGCACATCTTTCCAGGGACGGAAATGGCAAGCTACACACGCAGGTGTACCGTAAACCTACTAACACAGATAAAGTATTGGATTACCGTTGTGGTCATCCCACCTGCCACAAAAGAAGTTGTGTTCGCAGCTTAGTAGATCGTGCAAAAACACACTGCAGTGACCATGAGCAACGGCGGATGGAAATGCTGCACGACACTCAACTACTGTGAGAAAACCACTACCCAAATGCATTTATCAAATCTTGTCGCCGAAAATCCAACTACGGCAACAACAATCCAACCAACCATATATATAAATACATACATTGGCCTCCATAAGAATTGGAACAGTGGAGTCAAATTTTAAAAATTGGATTTGAGATCAAAATATGAATATGAGGCAAGAGCACAGCAGGTCAGCCTTTATTTATTGGTATTTCTATGCATTTGTGTTTTACCATTGTATAAAAATAGCAGTTTTTATGTTCAGTACCCACATTTTAGAGAAGCATAAGTATTGGAACAGATTAACTCAAAGTTAATAAAATTAGTGTAATCGTTTGTATTTGGTTGCATATCCCTTGCATGCAATAACTACATCAAACCTGTGACCCATCGACATCACCAAACTCTTGGTATCTTCCTTTGAGATGCTTTTCCAAGCCATTACTGCAGCCATTTTCTGTTGTTGCTTGTTTTAGGGAGTTTCTCATTTAAGTTTCCTCTTCAGCAAGTGAAATGCATGCTCCATTGGATTTAAATCAGGAGAATGACATGGCCAGTCTAAAACCTTCCACGTGTTTCTCCTGACAAATTCCTCGTTTGTGTTGCCATTGAGTTTTGGTGTCTTGCTACATGATGAAGCACCACCAATGACGTGGGAGGCATTTTCTTGTACATGGACAGACAAAATGTACCTGTAGGCCTACAGTGTACACTTCCAAATTCATTCTGCTGCTGCCATCATTAGTTACATCATCAATAAAGATGATTTAGCCAGTTCCAGAAGCAGCCATGAAAGCCCAAGCCATGATACTACCTCCACCTGGCTTCAAAGATGAGGTAGTATGCTTCAGATCATGTGCAGTTCCTTCCTTTCTCCACATTTTTGCCTTTCCATCGCTTTAGTAACACTAAGCAATCCAGAACTCTACTGGCTCACCTCTGCACTGCTTGCCAAGTTCTAATCTGGCCTTTCTATTTTTTTGGTGCTGATGAAAGGTTTGTGTCTTGCAGTGTCGCCTTTGTAATTCTGCTGTAAAATCGTCTGCGAACGGTAAATTGTGATACTTTCACCCCTGCACTCTGGAGGCTATTGGTGATGCCACTGACAGTTGTTTTAGGGTTTTTCTTCACAGCTCTGATGATTTTTCAGTCAAACAAAGCAAAAGCAAGCTCTGATTTACTTATACCACCCACTACAAAATGGTGGTGCAACATCAGGTGGCGGAGGTTGAATTTGTCTGAAAATAGGGTAAAATATCCGGCTTGAAAAATAAAATTTGGCATCAACACTATTATTCTCACCTAAGGAGAGGCCGAGAGGATATTGCATTTGGGTCCATTTGTTTGTTTGCACAGCATGTGCAAACATAGGCATCAAACGCCACCTAATGGTAGTCAGTAATACACGTTCCCCATTTTCAAGCAGTACAGTAAGGCTATAAAGGATGTATAATTAGAATGTGAGCACACTTACCAAGTTTGTACAATTAGAATGTAAGTACGTCAAAAAGATTTACAATTAGAATGTGAGTATGTCTATAAAGTATGCATAATTAGACTATGAGAACCTCTATAAAGTATGTACAATTAGAATGTGAGTCTGTCTTTAAAGTATGCATAATTAGAGTGTGAGTACCTCTATAAAGTATGTACAATTAGAATGTCAGTATGTCTATGAAGTATATTCAATTAGATTGTGAGTGCATCTTTATAGTACGTACAATTAGAATGGGAGGACATATATAAAGTATGCATCATTCGATTGTGCGTACCTCTATAAAGTATGTACAATTAGAATCCGAGTACGTCAAAAAGATTTACAATTAGAATGTGAGTATGTCTATAAAGTATGCATAATTAGAGTGTGAGTACCTCTATAAAGTATGTACAATTAGAATGTGAGTACATCTATAAAGTACGTACAATTAGAATGGGAGTACATCTATAAAGTATTGTCATGTTCACTGGGTGACGGATGGCCAACCGAGCTTTAACTCCAAGGCGTGTCCTCAACTATGGCGGTAGTGACACACCTGGGGGTTGTGGAGGGCAGCAAGAGCTTACCTGGATGGACGGGCACGGCACGGGGTTTTTTCCAAACCACCAACAAATAAACAGGACAGGACAAGGAATTAAAAATGTAACAAATAATGAGTTTAATAAAATAAAAGCCATGATAACAAAATGTGTGGTAAAATCTAATTCCGAAATGAGGATCCTCCAGACAGACTCATATACAGATACAGGGAGAAATAAACGAAAGTAAAAATGTGTGTGGTGCGTTTGCCTGCTATTCCGCCTTGCGCCCTTGACCGTCCAGGGCCGTCACAGGTCCCACATCCCTGCACGGGAAAACACGCCTTGGCGCGGTCGCGTTCCCCACCAGCCTCCGACATGTGGCGAACAGGTCCTACCTCACTCCTTCTTTGTACCTCCTGCAAAGCCACACCGAGCTCTGACGTTCTTCCCAGGCGCACACAGCACCAAGCACCACCACCACCACGAGCCAACACCAAGGAGAGAGAGAGAAGAAGAGAAGGATGCATCCACCTCCCACAGCAGCCAGGAACAGAGTGAGAGAGCGCGAATGCAACCGCCTGTGACCAAGCCCAGAATGAGAGAGAGCATAAACTGTGACTGCCTGTGACCAAGCCCAGAATGAGAGAGCACAAACTGTGACCGCCTGTGACCAAGCCCAGAATGAGAGAGCACAATCTGCAACTGCCTGTGACCAAGCCCAGAATGAGAGAGCACAAACTGTGACCGCCTGTGACCAAGCCCAGAATGAGAGAGAACATAAACTGTGACCGCCTGTGACCAAGCCCAGAATGAGAGAGCACAAACTGCGACCGCCTGTGACCAAACCCAGAATGAAAGAGCACAATCTGCGACCGCCTGTGACCAAGCCCAGAATGAGAGAGCACAAACTGTGACCAAGCCCAGAATGAGAGAGCACAAACTGCGACCGCCTGTGACCAAGCCCAGAATGAGAGAGCACAATCTGTGACCACCTGTGACCAAGCCTAGAATGAGAGAGCACAAACTGTGACCACCTGTGACCAAGTGCCAGGACGAGAGAGAGCACAAACTGTGACCGCCTGTGACCAAGCCCAGAACAAGAGAGAGAAAGATGGCAGTTGCTTTGCCTTTTTGTCCCTGGTCCTGGAATGTTCTATAATGACGTCACGCACGCGCCAATCAACGAGCGCCATCGCATCAGTCCATGGCCATGACAATCATCACATTTTGGGACGGGGCCTAACAGCCCTTCCGGTCATCCCTTGCAATGACTGCGCTGGTGGCATCAGTGGCAGTCGAATGTCTGGATCCGGTCGGCGATTATGTGGTTTATTTAATGTAGGTGCGGAATGCATGGCTAGTGTTGCAAGTGTCAAAAGGAACAAAGGGAAAATCACAGAGGCAACTACATACAGGGAAAGTTATCTTATACCCTAACTAATTAGCATAGATCCACCCCTCGCATGGAGACACATATACGATCTGACCGGACATGCGGGCTGACTTAGTTACAAGAGGATTTCTTCTTCTTTGCGACATTCAGAGCACACTACCCTATACAATCTACCTGGACTAAGGTATTTCATTGCCTACCCCCATAAATGTAACACAGCCCCCGGCCCGGAACCTTAGCTCCTGCAAGGTTCACTGCATGAGGCGTTACCGTTCCAGCCTTAACACTTACCGACTCAACACTTAATTAGCCTATGAAATAAATTAGAAGGGGCTGTGGGAAGCGAGCCATAGCTAACTTACCTGTTATTCTTACCGTTCTACACCCCTTAACAACAATTCAAATATTTACAACTCTTGGAGTCCCCTGTCAATTCCTGGGGCAGGTAGAAAAAATGGTCAACACACAAAAACTCCATCTTTGCCACAAAACCTTAATAAAAGTGCGAGAACATTTGTACAACCCGTGTCCCTCTACAGACCACGTCCCCCGGTGGATGCCACAATACCCAATGTTACCTGCGGAGCCAACCCAATTTAACAGAATTTCCGCAGGCCCTGTCCTGGTGATAGAGGTGAGTGATATTGATCGGTGGATCTTCCCCCATTCATTCACACAAACCCAATAATCAGTCATACACATTTCAATAATCAATACCACTCATTCCAACCCCCATAGTGGGGTGGCTTAGCCCAAATATTCAAAAGAATTGTGCATTTTGTGATACAAGCACCAAATTTGGCACAAATGTACATTAATATGTTGCGAACATTTTCAGATATTGGGCCACTTGAAATTCTCTCTTTATGTCCGCCATATTGGATTTCAAAATGGCCGCCACTTGAAATCTACATTTGCTATTATCTCTGGACGTAATGCAGCTATTGACTTGATTCTGGTATCTAAATGTATGTTTTTGGGGGCAAGGAATCCAATGGTACCAATTTCAACTTAATATTATCTATCACAGTCTGTTATATAATTTTATTTGGAAATTATCTAGGCAAATATTGGATTCAACACAATACTTTGAAAAGAATGTCTTAGTTCTGTAAATAAAAAAAATAAAAAAAATAATACTAAATCACTAGTAACAACTCAGACAAGCTCATATATACTGGCAGTCTAAAATATAAATTCATATCCCATTAGGAAACAAAGTGACCCATTCATTTGTGTTTTTCATATGCATATTTTATGTAACATTACATTCATATTGTCAATAAATACCAAACATGCATAATCCCCTTTTCCTAGACCCTTTAAGCCATCTTTTGTGTTTCTAGAGTACAGAAATTTCTTGTATAGGCTTCCATCTGTCTTGTTTCCTTAACAATGCACTGTTGCATGTCTTTAACAATGTTTACAAACATGACTCCACTACATGTCTTTAATCACAGCCCTGACCCAAATAAAAGAGTAGAGAGGCTGCATGTGTGTTGACCCACATCAACTGTGTTCTTTGTGTGTGGCTGTGTTTAAATCACCTTGTGACTCCACATAAATGAGTTAATTACATACAATCTGGGCTCAGCTAGACAACATTGTGTGGTCAGCAATGAAGACGAGAGTCTGAATTACATGTATGCAAAAGACCTTGTGAACCAGTGAAGCAAATACACGGGTAAGCATGAATTAAATCTAGGGCATGATATAATTTCCATGATGTTTACCTCTACACTCAATGGTGGAAGGAGGTAATGTTTTGATCCCAGCTTGTCTGTATGTCTGTTTGTCTGTTAGTCCACAAAATTCCAGACAAAGCTTGTAGTAGTGGTAGTTGTAGTGGTAGTGGTGATAACAGAAATTGTTATATAGAACTGAACTTATATTAATTATTATATGCAGAAAATAACTTCATTTCTATATGCCCTGCAGTGGACAGGTTAATTGGTTTATGCACTGAAGGGGTCACCCTGGTGTGCACTGCTGTGTTCTGCCTCACTGAGTTGTTCAGGTATGATGTACTCAGCACAAGCTTACCTGATACACATGTGTGCTGGCTAAAACCACTTGTCTGGTGGGCACGACAGAGGCAGGTTGTCTAATAGCCAACCTGGTCTTACTTTTTTGGGGTTTATCTGAAATTCTTACTATAAGGCTTTAAATTAGAAATGTTTTATATAAAGTAGTATTTTGAGTGAAGTGTGTATTCCACACTGACAGTTTTGACATGTTCTGAATTTAACACGAAGGCTGTAATTAACAGAACGGGGTATGTCTGGAAAATGTACTGTCCAACCTAATAAGAGTTTAGACTGATTTATATTTAAATCTTGGCTGTGTAAATATTGTAAGAATTTATGAATTCAAATGTTTTGTAAATATTCAATAAATTTGGGAATATTTTTTAACTAAAGAATCTCATGTGATTTTATTTCTCTTCTTGCCTCCGGTATGGGTGAAAATTTAATTCCGGCATAATCTCACAAAACTAATTCCCTAAGTGTGCCAAGCTAAATGCTCTACGATATAGAGGAATTATCCTCCTCTCCATTAGTATGGCGGAGGAAACCCTCTATTATATATATAACAAAATGTTAACATTATATTGTAGCGGCTGCCGCTGGGGTTACACAATCGCCTTGCACCTATCAAGGACGCGGAGCGATCACCAGGCCGGGCTCGTCCAGGACGCCCGGGCAGGCCCGCGCTCGACTTGCCAGGCCTCGGTCGGGACGCCCGGGCAGGCTCGCCCTCGGCTTGCCAGGCCGCAGCCGGCCCGCGGGGCCACGCCCCCTGGCGCCAGGCCTGGGCAAACCCCCTGGCGGAATAGATATATATTGCCGACCGTAAAACGTTTTTCCCAGAGTGCCTGAGTGTTTGATTCTAATAAAGCAGCTCAGATGAATTCAAGCTTTTTGTCGCGTCCATTCTTTCGATCGACGTGGGAGCCACAGCTCCTTCATTGGTGACCTATCGACATGGACACGGCAGTCGCCCTTAAACTGCCTACCTTCTGGGAGGCTCACGCGGCGGTTTGGTTCGCACAAGCGGAGTCCCTGTTCGCCCTGCGAGGCATCACGGCGGACGACACCCGCTTCCACCACGTGGTCGCTGCGCTCGGTTCAGCCACCGCAGCCCGCGCCCTGAGCCTCCTCGAGAGACCGCCAGCCGCGGACAAATACGGCGCGATTAAGAAGCTTCTCCTCGATGCTTTCGCCCTCCCAGCGGCGGAACGCGCACGGCGCCTGCTCGATTTGCCGGAGCTCGGCGACACGCGCCCTTCCGAGCGAATGGACTACATGCTTTCGCTGCTCGGCGAGCACTCTCCGGCATTCCTGTTCCGGGAGCTGTTCCTCCGTCAGCTGCCTAACCCGGTACGCCTCGCCCTGGCAAGCACGACGATCACAGATCCCCGGGCCCTTGCCAGAGAAGCCGACAAAATCTCCGCCGCGGGACAGCGCATCGCAGCGGCGACATGGGACCCGCCGCCGCCTGATGCACCATCCATGGCGCCCGAGCACCCGGCGCGTTCGACGGCCGAACTGCCGACGCAATTGGCGGCCGCTATACCGAGCCGACCACGTTCAGCACGACGTCCGAAGCCTCCACCCGACCAAGCGTGGTGTTCCTATCATGCCAGGTTCGGACAGAAGGCCCGGACATGCCGACCCCCGTGCACCTTCGGCGGGTCGGGAAACGGCCAGGCCGGCGTTCATTACCTGCCATGAACGCCGGCCACAGTCACACGGGCAACTTACTGTTCATCACGGATAAAGCGTCCGGACGGCGCTTCCTGTGCGACACCGGCGCCCAAGTGAGCGTCATGCCCGCCTCTGACCAGGACAGGCAATCCGCGGTTTGCGGCCCCTCCTTGGTTGCGGCCAACGGATCGACTATCCGCACCTTCGGCCCGCGCAACGTCACCCTCTGCTTCGGCGGCCAACGCTTCGCTTGGACGTTTGTAACCGCCAACGTGCCCATGGCTCTGCTCGGCGCCGACTTCCTCTGCGCACACGGACTGCTGGTGGACGTCCAACGGCGTCGTTTAATCAACGCTGAAACCTTCAGCTCCCTGGTATGCACATTGAGCAGCTCCGCGCCGACCGAGCTGGCATGCACCGTCCCGGCGGCGAACGAGTTTGCTCGCCTGCTCGCGGAGTTCCCGGCCCTCACGCGGCCGACGTTTTCGGCCGTCGCAGTACGGCATGGGATCGAGCACCACATACCAACCACGGGCCCGCCGGTCTACGCCAGGGCCCGCCGCCTCGACCCAGCCAAGCTTGCCGTTGCGAAGGCCGAATTCGACGCGTTGGAGCACCTCGGCATCGTGCGGCGCTCCGATAGCGCGTGGGCCTCGCCACTGCACATCGTGCCAAAGCCGGGGGGTGGATGGCGCCCGTGTGGCGACTACCGCCGTCTTAATGACGCTACAACACCCGACAGGTACCCGATCCCGCATATCCAAGACTTCTCCGCCCGTCTGGCGGGACGGGTCATTTTTTCAAAAATTGATCTCATACGGGGATATCACCAGGTACCTGTCAGGGCGGCCGACGTCCCTAAAACGGCAGTCATCACGCCGTTCGGCTTATTCGAGTTCTTGCGGATGCCGTTTGGTCTCAAGAACGCGGCTCAGGCGTTCCAGCGCTTGATGGACGGCGTGCTGCGTGACCTGCCGTTCCTTTTCGTTTACCTGGACGACATCCTCGTCGCCAGCACGTCCCGGGCCGAGCACCTCCTCCACCTCCGAACACTGTTCGGGCGCCTCAGCGAGCACGGCCTCATCGTCAACCCGGCCAAATGCCACTTCGGCACGACGGCCGTTGATTTTTTGGGCCACCACATCACCAAGAACGGGGCTGTGCCGCTGCCAACCAAGGTCGAGGCCATCACCACTTTCCCGCGTCCCCGCACCATAAAGGCCCTGCAGGAATTCCTGGGAATGGTGAATTTTTATCACCGCTTCGTGCCCCGCGCTGCTCAACTCATGCGGCCCCTCTACGAAGCCCTCCGGGGCAAGCCGGCCAAGCACGACATCGCCTGGTCCGCAGCAATGGATGCGGCCTTCCAAAGCTCAAAGCGGGCCCTCGCCGACGCAACACTGCTCGCTCACCCGGTGCTCAACGCTCCCATCGCCCTCACCACGGATGCCTCCGACTACGCGGTGGGCGCCGTACATGAGCAATGGGTGAACGGGGTTTGGCAGCCACTCGCTTTTTTCAGCCGGCAGCTCCGGCCGAACGAGCTCAAATACAGCACGTTTGACCGGGAGCTCCTCGGTCTACACCTGGCCGTCCGCCATTTCCGCCACCTCCTGGAGGGCCGACCTTTCACGGCGTTCGTCGACCACAAGCCGTTGGTTTACGCCATGGCCAAGGTCACGGAGCCATGGTCGGCCCGCCAACAGCGCCACCTCTCCGCCGTGTCGGAGTTTACCACGGACATCCGGCACGTCGCCGGCAAAAACAACGCCGTGGCCGACTGTCTTTCCCGGGCCAGCGCGAACGCGGTCCACCTGGGCGTGGATTTTGCGCTCATGGCGGCGGACCAAACCACCGACACCACGGTGCAAGCCCTCCGGGCGGCGGACACGGGCCTCCGCCTGGCCGACATCCCCTGCGCGGACACTGTCCTGCTCTGCGACGTCTCCCAAGGCCAGCCTCGCCCCATCGTGCCCGTCGCCTGGCAACGCCGCATCTTCGCCTCCCTCCACGGCCTTTCCCACCCGGGCCGGAAAGCTTCCCAGAAGCTGGTGTCGGCGCGTTTCGTCTGGCACGGCCTTCGTCGGGACGTCCGCGATTGGACCAGCGCCTGCACCGCCTGCCAACGGGCCAAGGTCCACCGACACACCCAGGCCCCGCTGGCACCTTTCACCGTGCCCGAACGACGTTTCGACCACGTCAACGTGGATCTGGTGGGCCCCCTTCCCCCATCACGAGGGTTCACACACCTGCTCACCATGGTGGACAGGACCACCAGGTGGCCGGAGGCCGTTCCCCTCGTCTCCACCACCACCGCCGACGTGGCGCAGGCCTTCATCGCCACCTGGGTCGCCCGCTTCGGCGCACCGGCGGACATCTCGTCAGACCGCGGACCACAGTTCACCTCCGAGCTGTGGGGCGCGGTCGCCCGCAACCTGGGGGTCAAGCTCCACCGTACTACGGCCTACCACCCCCAAGCAAACGGGTTGTGCGAGCGATTCCACCGCTCCATGAAGGCCGCGCTCATGGCCGGCCTTCAAGACGGCGGTTGGGCCGACCGGCTGCCGTGGGTCCTTTTGGGCCTTCGCACGGCCCCCAAGGAGGACCTCCAGGCATCCACCGCCGAGCTGGTCTATGGCCAGGTGCTACGCGTCCCGGGCGAATTCGTGCCCGACGCTACCAGCCCCTGGTCCGCAGCTCGCCAGCGCTCGGACCTCCAGGAGGCCGCCCGACGGTTTGCCCCCGTGCCGACATCCCACCACGGTGACCCCCAGTCCTACGTCCCCCCAGCACTCCGCACCGCGGAGTATGTTTTTGTGCGTCACGACGCACATCGGCGGCCACTCCAGCCGCCGTACGACGGGCCCTTCCGGGTGCTGCGACGGGACGACAAGTCGTTCGTCATCGACATCGGCGGCAGGTCGGACCGGATTGCAGTGGACCGCCTCAAGCCGGCGCACGTGGACGTCGACCACCCACCACGGGTGGCCCTCCCGCCGCGGCGAGGCCGCCCCCCGTCCACGGTGCCCCCCACTCGACCGCCCACCACCTCACCGGACCCCCTCCCACGACCCACCAGGGGTCGCTTCGGCCGGGTCATCAGGACCCCCCTCAAGTTGACCCTGTCGGTGCAAGTCGATTCTGGGGGGACGTGTGTAGCGGCTGCCGCTGGGGTTACACAATCGCCTTGCACCTATCAAGGACGCGGAGCGATCACCAGGCCGGGCTCGTCCAGGACGCCCGGGCAGGCCCGCGCTCGACTTGCCAGGCCTCGGTCGGGACGCCCGGGCAGGCTCGCCCTCGGCTTGCCAGGCCGCAGCCGGCCCGCGGGGCCACGCCCCCTGGCGCCAGGCCTGGGCAAACCCCCTGGCGGAATAGATATATATTGCCGACCGTAAAACGTTTTTCCCAGAGTGCCTGAGTGTTTGATTCTAATAAAGCAGCTCAGATGAATTCAAGCTTTTTGTCGCGTCCATTCTTTCGATCGACGTGGGAGCCACAGCTCCTTCAATATCATTGTATCGTTGCAGATTCAGAAGACAGTTCCACCATGTCCAAGAGCTTCAGACTAGCTGATGTTGAGCGAACTTCACCATCAACATCACAGCACCTCACCACAACTGACTGGAAGTTATGCCTTATATGTCAAGAGGACAAGACGGAGACACTGACCAAACCTGACCAATCAAAGAGAAAAGACATTGGGAGTGGGTACAGTTCACTCGCAGAGAACTTGGTCAAATTCAGTGAACTTGGAGAGCTTCCAGGATCATTTCACCTGGAAAGACTCGATGATGGTCATGGCATTGAAGCTGCGATGGTTGCACACGGTGCAAAATATCATCAGACATGCAGGCTCCAGTACAACAACACCAAACTGCAGAGAGCACAAAAGAGAGCACTCAAGAAAGAATGTGAGAGCGATGAGGAACAAGCTGCATGCAAACGCACCAGGTTACATTCACGCTCATCGAGTACAGAGAAGAAGGTCCCAGAAAATTGTTTCTTCTGTGAACAACCTGCTGGGGCTGACAGTCTTCGGAAAGCTGCAACATTCCAAATGGACAAACGGGTGCGTGCCTGTGCAACCCTTCTTGGTGATACAGAACTGCTGGGCCGTCTCAGTGGTGGGGACATGATAGCGTTGGACGCCCAGTATCACCCACGGTGCTTGATAGGACTTTACAATCGCACAAGAAAGGCCCAGTCAACAGGATCACAGGACACAAAACAAGAGCGAGCAATGTCGGCAGTTGTCTTCGCTGAACTCGTCCTCTACATTGAAGAAACCAGACAAGATGAGGAGACGGCACCAGTATTCAGATTGGCTGACCTTGTCCAGCTCTATCAGTCCAGAATGGAACAGGTAGGAGTCCAGCTCGACACGAGAGTCCACTCCACACGACTGAAACAGAGACTGTTGGCTCAGTTTCCTGACATGCGGGCACACACCAAGGGGAGAGACATCCTGATGGCATTTGAAGAAGATGTCGGTGCTGCTCTTGCCAAAGCCTGCGAGCTGGACAGTGATAGTGATGCAGTCCATCTTGCCCATGCTGCACAGATTGTTCGCCGTCACATGTTTGGAGAAGCCAAGCCCTTCACAGGATTCCCTGAAGTATGTCAAGAAGAATCTGTGCCACTGTTGCTGCTTGCCCTAGTCAGTATGATCCTAGAGGGACCCAGCATCAAGGAACAGATGGCAGACACTAACCCTGCAGCAATTGCCACAGCTCAGATACTGAAGTTCAACAGCATCAAACACAAGCGAACACGTGGCACCACATCATCCACCAGTGTCAGGCACAGTGTTGCACAGGAGACCCCACTTCCAATATACATAGGGATGATGCTGCATGCTCATACACGCAAGAAGGAATTGGTCGACAGACTGTCACACCTTGGCCTGAGCATCTCCTATGATAGAGTGCTCCAGCTCTCAGCACAGATGGGCAACAGTGTCTGCCAACAGTTTCACAGAGAACGAGTGGTCTGCCCTCCGAAGATGCATGGCAAAGTGTTTACAACTGCCGCTGTAGACAACATAGATCACAACCCCAGTGCAACAACATCAAAGGACTGCTTCCATGGTACCGCTATCTCCCTCATACAACATCCTTCTTACACTGGTGAAGGAGTGGATCGGAGTATCGTCATTGTTGGAGGATCTGGGGATGCACGGTCCAAGACAGTCGCCCCCTTGCCGCACTACTACACTGATGTACCCCCTGTCACTAGCAGCATCAAGAAGTCGCCTGTCCCAGCTGCTAAAGTGGCGTCATTGACCAGAGGAGACTTCAAACAGCAGACTGATGAAGAATACCAATGGCTAGGCAATGCAAAGCGAGTCCTGGAAGACAACACTGGTACAGTGGACAATGACAACACATCTTGGGCTGCATTTCATGCCAGCCGACAGCCACCAGATGCTCGAGTCATCTGCCCCACGTCGCTGCTTCCACTCTTCCTGGAGAGTGCCCACACAGTGGCCATGATCCGGCACTCAATGGACGTCGTGAAGAATGCTGTGGAACACCTGAATCCTGCACAGACACCAGTGGTCACCGTTGATCAGCCACTGTTTGCTTTGGCCAAGCAGATACAGTGGAAGTGGCCAGAGAGCTATGGTGAAGACCAGATAGTGGTGATGTTTGGTGGCCTCCACATAGAGATGGTGGCACTGAGGACACTGGGGGACTGGCTGAAAGGGAGTGGTTGGGTGCAAGCACTTGTGCAAGCCGAGATTGCGACAGCAGGGATAGCAGACTCATTCCTGCGAGCATCCCATGTCTTGCGCACAAGAAGAGCACATCAAGTGACTGCAGCAGCACTGTACATCCTGCAACACCGTGCCTACAACCACTACTGTCTGGGAGAAACCAGGGATGCAGAGGACCTTCCGGAGTTTGAAGACTGGTGTTGCCAGAGAGGAGAAGACATCCCCCAGTTTCACTACTGGGCAACCGTGCTGGAACTAGAACTGTTGGTTCTAGTGTATGTGCGTTCTCTCAGGCAGTGATCGTTAATGATGTACCTCGATGCTCTGACAGAGCTGGTCCCCTGGTTCCATGCACTGGATCACACCCACTATGCTAGGTGGATACCAGTGCACCTGAAGGACATGGCCGAACTCACCATCAAACACCCAGATGTAGCCAGGAAATTCAGGGAAAGCCACTTCACCGTTCAGAAAACACAGAGGGTGTTCTCTTCAATCCCGATTGACCAGGCACATGAGCAGAATAATGCCTGCATCAAAGGAGACGGTGGAGCAGTTGGGCTCACTGACAACCCTAGTGCCCTACGTCGCTGGATGGTTGCGGGAACAGAAGTTGCCAGGGTGATCGAAGAATTCCAGGATGGGAACCAACACTGGAGACGGCAAACAGCAGACACACGTCATCATGATCAGACGCCAAGTGTACAGGCCTCATTTGTGAAAGATGTTCGCTCTCTCGTCGGTGTCATAGAGGAGATGGGCAACCCATTCGAGGAGGAGAGTCAGGATGTAGTCAAACTGGACACAAAGGAGATCGCAGATCCTGCTGCTGTGGAGACTGTGATGAATGCCAAGAGGATTGGCCAAGAGCAGTTCGAGGCTTTCACCAGAGAGTGTCTGTTGGACAGAACAAAGGCAGTGGACGCACCCATTCCTCGTAACAAGCTGAAGGTGTTCAGCACTTCCACTCCAAGAAGCCAGAGCAAAGGTCAGCAACAGCTCGCCTCCATCAAGAATGACCGTGAACTCTTCGCACGCCTGTACATTGGCTGCCAGACGAGGGATGGAAACCTAGAGGAGTTCTTTTGTCATGAGAATCAGGCATGTCCTCCTGCATTGTCTGATGGTGGAAGCCTCTGCACTGGTACCAAGAGTGATCTCCTCACATGCTTGGAAGAAGTCTCCGACGCAAAGACAGAGACTCCTGTCACGACCTGTATTGTGCTTGATGGAGCAGCCATCGTCCAGATGCTGAAGCCAGCTGCATCAAAGACCTTTGAAGAGTATGCACAACAGATCTTCATCCCATATATGTCCACGAAGCTGAAAACAGTGTCACGCCTGGATCTGGTCTTGTTTACTAATTGTACTTCCACATAAATCCTTATCCTCGCCAAGCGGATAATATTCTTCTTTACGAGACTGATTCAAATCATGTAGGTCTTCCAAGTTTATTGAAAAATACCAATTATACCCTAAATCAGGCATATCATACCCCCATTTATTAATTCGCATATTAACTATATGTCCTTTATAAAATTCAATTGTAAGCAGGAAGTTAAATTCAATGAGGAAAGGTGTATGGTCAGTATAACCAGGTGTTGTGGTTGTAAATTTTACTTGTTTAACAAAACGTGCTGTTTTATTTAAAAATATATATTGTGATAAATCACTGAATCTAATTAAGTCATTCGCATCTGTAGGGTTTGGATAATTGATTAATTTATAAGTATTCTTCATATTAATATTTTTACTTATACTATATTTTTGTCGTTCAGCCTGTGCCTTTGTATAATAATTTGATAAATCAATATCCTGAGAGGATTTTCCAAAGATAGAACCATCTTTTCCAACATAAGTCATTTATATTAGATTAAAAATGATATCATAAAAATTTTCATTATTGTTGAGTTGAAATAATATATATAAACATAATTGACCACAATATTTAGAATTAATTTCTTGAACTTGAAATGTTTGATAAACACCATTCTGTAAGAATTGTATTACTTCAACAGGTGGTGGCATACCATAACTATCAAAATAATATTTATCCTGACTATTATGAATACAAACCCAATGAGAACCATTCTGTGTGTCTAAATTCATAATAATATTCTTTGTATTCTTATTTATATGTATTAATTCATCTCTCATACAAATAACCACATTATCAATTTTTAGTTTTTTACAATACTTAGCTGGTTCAATATTTGACGTTGTATTCTTTCCAAATTGTTTAAACCATTTATTCATTTATTTATGAGAAAGATACAATCCATTACCCCTTTTAGTTAGTTTAACACCCGCTTGAGCGATAGAGGAAAGCATATCTCCAACCAACAATCTCGCTTTATCAGGTAGACTTTCAAGTTTTTGAGCAAAATCTACAATTACACCACTTCCACTAATTTGTTTCTCCAACTCCTTGTTATGTCTTTCCAATTCTTTTTGAGCTTTTAGTTGTGCCTTCCTTTCGTTAGCAGTTTTTACCGCTGCTGAAATACCACCAGTCAATGGTCCCGCCGCACTTAAACCAGCAAATAAAGGAATTAGAAACGGGAGAAATCCTCCTCTTGACTCGTCTATTGAATATTTCTTTAACATAGGTTTCGTCATTTTAATTTTAAGTGATCCAACATCATTTAGTGTTTTCACCTGCTCTCTTGTGAGTAAAACATCAATTCTTACTGCTTCTTTTCTTTGAATTGTATTAACATTTTAGTTTTTTAAATTAACATTCCTTCAAGATGTCTCTGATTCCTTAATATCTCTTCCTGGTTACTCCCTCCTCCGGTATGATCGACCTGAGCCTCGGCCTGGTGGTGGGGTGGCTATCTTTATCAAAAACTATCTTCCTCACTCTCCTTGCACTGCCCTCTCTCCTCCTCACCCCCAGGAGTACCTCTGGCTACGGCTTCCTCTCCGCTCCCACCTTTTGTTCATATGTGTTCTGTACCGTCCCCCAAACAGTGATGACTCCATCTACATTTCACTGTCTGACAACATGGACCAACTTCTATCCACTCATCCCAACTCTCTCTTCCTCATATGTGGTGACTTCAATTGTCATCATGCCACCTGGTTGGGTGTGGGTTCCTCTCTCACCAGTCATGGCACCTCAGCAAAGGACTTCTGTGACTCACTGGGATTGACACAATCTGTCAATTTCCCGACCCGGATCTCAGCCAATGGAGTATCTTCTCTTCTAGACTTGGTTATGACTAACTTCCCTGCTAATGTCTGCTGCTCTTCTTCTGCTCCAATCGGTTCTTCTGATCATGTGCTTGTCAAAGTGGACATCTCTCTGGCCATTCTCAGAGAGCCTCCTCAGCGTCGACGAGTCTGGCATTTCACTCAGGCCGACTGGGACGGTCTTCAAGCAGCCATCAATCGTCTGGATTGGTCTCCCATCTCCACTGCCTCTGACATCAATTCTTCCTGGGAATTCTTCCAAAGCAAACTGATCTCTCTCATGCACAGATTTATCCCATCTCGCCTTCAGTTGTCTTACCCTTCCTCCCGTCCATGGTACACTGAATCTTGTGGTGAGGCAGTTGCCCTGAAACAACTTGCCTTTGCCTCTTGGAAGGCTAATCCAACTGAAGGAAATCTCAGTTCCTTCCACCAAGCTCGGAACAAGTGTGTGTCTACCCTCAGGAGTGCCAGGAAGCACTATCTCTCCTCACTCAAGAATGAACTCTCAAACCTGTCTCCTTCCTCCAAATCCTGGTGGCGTCTGGTCAAATCCGTTTCTGGTGTTTGTTCCCCCTCCATCCCCTCCCTTACCTCAAATGGCCACACAGTTGACATCGCACGTGACAAAGCCGAATGCCTCAACTCTGTGTTTGCCTCAAAATCCTTAGTCCCAAACCCATCTCTCTCTGTTCCCCACCTTTCCCAGTCGAACCAAACTGCTCCTGGACTCTGTGACCTTCTCTCCTGACAAGGTGGAGGAGTTTTTGTCAAACCTCGACTCTGATTCTGCAACTGGACCAGATGGCATCAGCCCACGGGTCCTAAAATCCTGCTCTGCCGCTCTATCTCACCCTCTCTCTGTTCTTTTCACCCTATCTTTTGCTCATGGTCATCTGCCAGCATCCTGGAAATCAGCAAACATTACCGCTTTACACAAAAAAGGTGCAAAAACAGATCCTTGCAACGACAGACCAATCAGCCTGCTCCCAATTATCAGCAAAGTCATGGAATCCATCATTGCTTCGGATATGAAATCTTTCCTCTTCTCCAATGGCTTGATCTCTGATCATCAATTTGGTTTCAGACCAGGTCACTCTACTCTGGACATGCTGCTTCTGCTGTCTCAACAATGGATGGAGGTCCTCAATGCCAAACAGGAAATCAGAGCTGTCTCCCTTGACATATCACGTGCCTTCGATACGGTCTGGCATCCAGCTCTGCTCACCAAACTCTCCTCCTATGGTATCCATGGAAATCTCCATGCATGGCTTGCGGACTTCCTCTCTGGTCGTAGTCAACGTGTGGCCCTGAATGGATTTCTCTCATCTCCCCTTCCCGTTCAGGCTGGAGTTCCCCAAGGCAGTGTGCTGGGCCCTGTGCTTTTTCTGGTCTTTATCAATGATCTCTCCGACTCTCTGGAAAATCCTCTGTATCTCTTTGCTGATGACTCCACTCTCTGCCGCTCCAATCCTCTTCCCTCAGATCGGCAGTCTGCAGCCTCCTCACTCTCTGAAGACCTGGACAAAATCACAGACTGGTCAAACATGTGGAACATGTCTTTCAATCCTGACAAATCTCACACTCTTACTATGTCTCTCCGAAAAGATCGACTGGACAACCCTCCCATCTACTTTCTCAACAATCCTCTCCAAGAAGTTCTGTCGCTCAAGCTTTTGGGTCTCACCATCTGCCATGATCTTTCTTGGGAAAACCACATTTCCAAGCTGGCCTCCAAAGCCAGTCGCCGACTGGGCATCCTCCGTCGTGCGAAGTCCTTCCTAGGCACACCTGAGCTCCTCACCACATACAAGGCTTTCATCCGCAGCTCAATGGAATACTGTTCTCCCCTATGGGCTGGTGCTCCTGCCTCACACCTGGCTCAGCTTCACGCTGTTGAATCCAAAGCTTTCAGAATCATTGGAATCTCCCGCGATGAAGCTATCTCTGAGGGCCTTTCACTCACTCACCGCAGGCAGGTAGGTGGTCTTTCTGTCTTCTACCGACTCCTCTCCGGCCTTGCTCCCCCAGCTCTCTCTGTGCTCTGTCCCCCAAATATTCCTACAGGTCGCACAAGATCTGCCAGCCACCCTCTGATGGTTAAACTGCCGAAATCTCGGCTCTCTGCTCACCTTCACTCTTTCATTCCTCTTTTCTCCCGCCTCTGAAACAAACTCCCACACTCACTTCAATCACACTCCTCCCTCCAGGTCTTCAAAACAGCTGTTCACCACCATCTCTTATCTTCCCCCATCCAAAACCTTGATCTTTTCTACCCCCACTAATTCACCCCAGATCCACCTTGTTTGAAATTCCAACTTCTTTCCTGGAAGTCTTGGCAGTGTCCATATGTTTTATACCTCTCCCACCCCCCCCCCCTTCCCATGCCTCACCCCCAAAGCCCTCTCCCTCCCACAGTTCTCTCGATGTCTCCATGTCTCTCGGTCCCTGCTCTCAAATGTTGTGTTTGTGTCCTTCCCCCTCTCTCCCCATCTTGTCTACCGCTCCCGATGTTATTTGTTTTGTGTGTCCGTTTGTCTTTCTGTGTGATTAATGTTCGCTCTTTCACGAGCCTCGATCTTGTATACAAAAAAAAACAACAAAAAAAAACAAACAAAAAAAACATTAATAATACAAGGCTTTTGATTTTGAATACAAGATGTTAATTTATTAAGATTGATTTGATTAACATATACCCCAACCATTTATTTATGAGAAAAAACCTATGTGATATTAATCATAACACCATTATCTGTATTAATCTGTAATTCTGTTTCCTCCAAAAGCAAACAATAGACATCAACTTCTTCATTCTCTCCTCTTTCAATGTATAGAGAAGTATCCACTCTATTCGACTTTATAGTTTCCTTTTGAGAACTCAGGTCAATTGCGTAGATTGTATAAAGTTTTTGAAATGCAACCATATCCAAAATAGGATCATTATTACCGTTGCTTTCACACACCTTTTGGTAAGACTTGTAGGCTTCCGCATAATCATTTTTTTCCCAATCAATTTCCAATCTATCTCGCGGGTAAAATGTGCCATCAAGAGAAACCCGAAGTTGTTTCACCTTAGCATTATCACTCAGCGCATTATTCTTATCAGTACCTTCATCTCCATCTGGTTTCTTAAAAATGAGCCATAGGTATCGTGGTTTTCCTTCCAGAACACCTAAATTCCAAGTGTAGGTAGTGTGTTCCAGTTTAACGTGTTGACATCTTCTTTTAAGGTATGATACATTTAGCGGTTTCTTTGAGTTAAGTCTTCTATTCAACATCTCTTCCGTTTTAAGATTAGGAGTATATTCACTAATATACCAACACATATCATTAATAACAAATTTATTATTTTCACCAAAAGCATTTTCAACCCCAAAAAGCAACCTATTTACATTATCATTCCTTTGTAGTTGAAATCTAATTTTAAGACCATACAAAACTTTGTCATAATCACAAAATCCAAATATACCTTTGAGAGGTACTGCTACGGTAAAACTATTCTCTGCTTTTGCGTCATCATTATATATTGCCTTCCTTTGACTATAACCAGGGTCTTGGAGAGGAGGATAAGGAAGAAAGTGAAGATTGACGAAATGCAGTTTGGATTTATGCCAGGAAGAGGAATGACAGACGTGCTCTTTATTGTGAGGCAGTTGCAGGAGAAGTATATGGAGAAGAGGAAGAAGTTGTTTCTTGGGTTTGTAGATCTGGAGAAAGCATTCGATTGGGTTCCACGTGAAGTAGTGACATGGGCATTGAGGAAGTTAGGAGTGGAGGAATGGTTGATCAGAGAAGTGATGGCAATGTACAAAAGAGCCCGCGCAGTGGTAAGGACGAAGGACGGGTACAGTGGTGAGTTTGAGGTGAAGGTGGGAGTGCATCAGGGGTCGGTACTAAGTTGTAGTTGTGATACACCTTCCCCATTTTCAAGCAGTACAGTAAGGCTATAAAGGATGTATAATTAGAATGTGAGTACACTTACCAAGTTTGTACAATTAGAATGTAAGTACGTCAAAAAGATTTACAATTAGAATGTGAGTATGTCTATAAAATATGCATAATTAGACTATGAGAACCTCTATAAAGTATGTACAATTAGAAGGTGAGTCTGTCTTTAAAGTATGCATAATTAGAGTGTGAGTACCTCTATAAAGTATGTACAATTAGAATGTCAGTATGTCTATGAAGTATATTCAATTAGATTGTGAGTGCATCTTTATAGTACGTACAATTAGAATGGGAGGACATATATAAAGTATGCATCATTCGATTGTGCGTACCTCTATAAAGTATGTACAATTAGAATCCGAGTACGTCAAAAAGATTTACAATTAGAATGTGAGTATGTCTATAAAGTATGCATAATTAGAGTGTGAGTACCTCTATAAAGTATGTACAATTAGAATGTGAGTACATCTATAAAGTACGTACAATTAGAATGGGAGTACATCTATAAAGTATTGTCATGTTCACTGGGTGACGGATGGCCAACCGAGCTTTAACTCCGAGGCGTGTCCTCAACTATGGCGGTAGTGACACACCTGGGGGTTGTGGAGGGCAGCAAGAGCTTACCTGGATGGACGGGCACGGCACGGGGTTTTTTCCGAACCACCAACAAATAAACAGGACAGGACAAGGAATTTAAAATGTAACAAATAATGAGTTTAATAAAATAAATGCCATGATAACAAAATGTGTGGTAAAATCTAATTCCGAAATGAGGATCCTCCAGACAGACTCATATACAGATACAGGGAGAAATAAACGAAAGTAAAAATGTGTGTGGTGCGTTTGCCTGCTATTCCGCCTTGCGCCCTTGACCGTCCAGGGCCGTCACAGGTCCCACATCCCTGCACGGGAAAACACGCCTTGGCGCGGTCGCGTTCCCCACCAGCCTCCAACGTGTGGCGAACAGGTCCTACCTCACTCCTTCTTTGTACCTCCTGCAAAGCCACACCGAGCTCTGACGTTCTTCCCAGGCGCACACAGCACCAAGCACCACCACCACCACGAGCCAACACCAAGGAGAGAGAGAGAAGAAGAGAAGGATGCATCCACCTCCCACAGCAGCCAGGAACAGAGTGAGAGAGCGTGAATGCAACCGCCTGTGACCAAGCCCAGAATGAGAGAGAGCATACACTGTGACTGCCTGTGACCAAGCCCAGAATGAGAGAGCACAAACTGTGACTGCCTGTGACCAAGCCCAGAATGAGAGAGCACAATCTGCAACTGCCTGTGACCAAGCCCAGAATGAGAGAGCACAAACTGTGACCGCCTGTGACCAAGCCCAGAATGAGAGAGAACATAAACTGTGACCGCCTGTGACCAAGCCCAGAATGAGAGAGCACAAATTGTGACCGCCTGTGACCAAGCCCAGAATGAAAGAGCACAATCTGCGACCGCCTGTGACCAAGCCCAGAATGAGAGAGCACAAACTGTGACCAAGCCCAGAATGAGAGAGCACAAACTGCGACCGCCTGTGACCAAGCCCAGAATGAGAGAGCACAATCTGTGACCGCCTGTGACCAAGCCTAGAATGAGAGAGCACAAACTGTGACCACCTGTGACCAAGTGCCAGGACGAGAGAGAGCACAAACTGTGACCGCCTGTGACCAAGCCCAGAACAAGAGAGAGAAAGATGGCAGTTGCTTTGCCTTTTTGTGCCTGGTCCTGGAATGTTCTATAATGACGTCACGCACGCGCCAATCAATGAGCGCCATCGCATCAGTCCATGGCCATGACAATCATCACATTTTGGGACGGGGCCTAACAGCCCTTCCGGTCATCCCTTGCAATGACTGCGCTGGTGGCGTCAGTGGCAGTCGAATGTCCGGATCCGGTCGGCGGTTATGTGGTTTATTTAATGTAGGTGCGGAATGCATGGCTAGTGTTGCAAGTGTCAAAAGGAACAAAGGGAAAATCACAGAGGCAACTACATACAGGGAAAGTTATCTTATACCCTAACTAATTAGCATAGATCCACCCCTCGCATGGAGACACATATACGATCTGACCAGACATGCGGGCTGACTTAGTTACAAGAGGATTTCTTCTTCTTTGCGACATTCAGAGCACACTACCCTATACAATCTACCTGGACTAAGGTATTTCATTGCCTACCCCCATAAATGTAACACAGCCCCCGGCCCGGAACCTTAGCTCCTGCAAGGTTCACTGCAGGCGTTACCGTTCCAGCCTTAACACTTACCGACTCAACACTTAACTAGAACTGCCACTTTAAAACTGCTGGCAGTGATGACCGGTTTACTCGCACCCACTTTTGATGCAACCCCACTGTTGATACAACCCCACTTTTCATACAACCCCACTTGTGATACAACCCCACTTTCATTGGACATGCTTTGACACAACCCCCTTGGATACAACCCCGACACACACACACACACACACACACACACACACACACACACACACACACACACACACACACACATCCCCCCTACCCCCTCCCACACACACACCCACACCCCTCCCCCCACATGCACATCCTTCCAAACACACACACACACACCCACACACACACATCCCTCCCCCCCCCACACACACACACACATCCCTCCCCCCACACACACACACACACATCCCCCCTACACACACACACACACACACACACACACACACACACACACACACACACACACACACACACACACACACACACACACACACACACACACACACACACACACACACACACATACACACACACATGCACACACACATACACACATCCCCCCTAACCCCACCCACACCCCTACCCCCAAACACACACACACACACACACAACCAACCCCCCCCCCCCCACCTACACACAAACACACACATACATCCCTCCACCCCCCCACACACACACATCCCCCCTACACACACACACGCTTATTTTTCAAGATAAGCAGGTTGCAAGGTCAGACATATATATGGTGGCGGCCATCTTGGATTTTGACGTGGCGACCCAATTTTCGATAGCGTTCTTCCTTGTGCCTAGATACACCCACACACCAAATTAGAAGTTGCTACTTCGCTTATTTTTCAAGATATGCAGGTTGCAAGGTTCAGACATACATGGTGGCGGCCATCTTGGATTTTGCCGTGGCGACCCAATTTTCAATAGCTGGCGCATGCGCAGATGGGTTGCACTGCGATGCCACTGAAAAGCGACTGAGAAAACCGCGCATGCGCAGATCGCGGACATGATTCATTTACATTTATATCTTTATTTAATTTCCGAAAAGACGTCTGAATTCGAAAATCGCGTGATGACGTCACGACGTAAATGCATTTCTTCATATAACTTCAGGTCGGCTGGATGGATTGTGACGAAATAAACGGCATCGTGTAGGGCATTTATATGCGCAAATTTCAAGACCAATTACGACCATGACAGCCATTTCCTTCTCGCACAGCACCTTACGTAATATGTGGATGGATGTTTGCATATGCGCAAATGGGCCATTGTATTTTCGTGTATTACGTACGCGCCTTGATGGGCTTACTTTCAGTGAAATACGATCGAGTTAAAAATAGTCAGAATTTGAGCAAATCTGTTTCATTCGTTTGTTAATATGCCTCAGCTATTGACAAAGCTGCAATTATAATTTTTTTTATGGTTCATATGACCGCGGGAGATCGCGTTATCGTGAGCACGTACTGGAAAGACAAAATGGTGTGTTTCTTCTTCTTTCAACAATAAAGACTTATAGCTTCGCGACCGTACATCCAATCATCTTGAAATTTTGCACACTTGTTACTCTTCATGACTTCTACTACAGTATGAAGTTTCACGTCGATCAATAAAGCGATTCAAGAGATATCCATTTAAAAAAAAAAATCGTTTAATTAACGATATCTGCCAAACCACGTGACCTATCGCAAATTCTAAAATGACATTTTAGTAGACTGACATGCTGAACAGACCTGTGAAGTTTCTCCTCGATTGGATCAAAAATGAGGGAGGAGCTAGGTTTTAAAGGTTCATGCTTAAAACGTCATAACTCTGAAACCATGTGTCGGATGATGTCGTGCTCGCTGACTTTTTTGTTCGCCATGAGTATGCGATGCCGCTTGCAAAGTTTGGCCTCGATCTGTTGAGCCGTTGCAGAGAAAAAGCGGTCTTCGTGTTTTCACGAAAAACAATATGGCTGCCGAACCACGTGACCTACGACGTCATATTTACCATTAAAATATTCTACAGACCGAGTCCCTCCTATGGTGAAAATTTTTATCTCAATCGGCCCTATTATTGCAGAGAAAATGTTTTTTAAAGGAAATTAAAACTTAAAATGGCAATAGCACTCACTGTGAGACGTGGCCTGGCAGGACAAAATGGTGTGTTTCTTCTTCTTTCAACAATAAAGACTTATAGCTTCGCGACCGTACATCCAATCATCTTGAAATTTTGCACACTTGTTACTCTTCATGACTTCTACTAGAGCATGAAGTTTCACGTCGATCAATAAAGCGATTCAAGAGATATCCATTAAAAAAAAATCGTTTAATTAACGATATCTGCCAAACCACGTGACCTATCGCAAATTCTAAAATGACATTTTAGTAGACTGACATGCTGAACAGAGCTGTGAATTTTCTCCTCGATTGGATCAAAAATGAGGGAGGAGCTAGGTTTTAAAGGTTCATGCTTAAAAACGTCATAACTCTGAAACCATGTGTCGGATGATGTCGTGCTCGCTGACTTTTTTGTTCGTCATGGGTATGCGATTCTGCTTGCAAAGTTTGGCCTCGATCTGTTCAGCCGTTGCAGAGAAAAATGGATTTTCGTGTTTTCACGAAAAACAAGATGGCGGCCGAACCACGTGACCTGCGACGTCATAATTACCATTAAAATATTCTACAGACCGAGTGCCTCCTATGGTGAAAATTTTTATCTCAATCGGCCCTATTATTGCAGAGAAAATGTTTTTTAAAGGAAATTAAAACTGAAAATGGCAAAAGCACTGGGAGATGTGGCCTGGCAGGACAAAATGGTGTGTTTGTTCCTATTTCAACAATAAAGACTTTAGCTTCGCGACCGTACATCCAATCATCTTGAAATTTTGCACACTTGTTCCACCCGATGAGAGCTACATTGTATTAAAAATTCAAGTCGATCCATGCAGTGGTTCAAGAGTTACAAGCTTTTTAAAATTTAACTTCCATTATTTATTGCGGCCAAACCATGTGACTTAAAAAAACGTCTCAAGTAACGATTAAACATCCCCCCATGAGGAACATTTGTGTAAAGTTTCCACTCGATACCTCCACAAATTATGGAGGTGATTCCATTTCTAGTTTGAGATTTGAAAACGTCATAACTCTGAAACCACGTGTCGGATGACGTCGTGCTCGCTGACTTTTTTGTTTGTCATGGGTATCCGAATACGCATGCCAAGTTTGGGCTCGATCCGTTCAGCCGTTGCGGAGAAAAAGGGTTTTTTGTGTTTTTTCACGGAAAACAAGATGGCGGCCGAACCATGTGACGTATGACTTCGAAAATTTTCGCATTCTGAGTTTTTTTAAACTAAGCATCTGGGGGAAAAATCTCTTTTTCGGGGGAGAAAAACTGTGTTTGACGAATTCTAACCTCTTAACGTTAGCATTTTTGATATACTCAATACACATGTTTTTTGTTCCCATTGCAGAGTTCTTTAGAATGAGCCATTCCTCAAATTTTTCCATTGAGCCGTTTCGGAGATACAGAGGGGCAAAGTTGAAGGTGTTTTACAAGATGGCGCCCATACCACGTGACCTATGACGTCATCATTAGCATTTAAAAATTATACGAGCCTAGCCGATCATTTGATGAAAATTTCCTGTCAATCCGACCAGCGGTTGCTGAGAAACTTAATTATGAAGTTTTCGGAGGTGCAAAATAGGGTGGAAGAATAATAAGAAAAACTCTAGCAGTAATAATAGGTTTCTCTCCATTTCATGGAGAGTAAACCTAATTAGCCTATGAAATAAATTAGAAGGGGCTGTGGAAAGCGAGCCATAGCTAACTTACCTGTTATTCTTACCGTTCTACACCCCTTAACAACAATTCAAATATTTACAACTCTTGGAGTCCCCTGTCAATTCCTGGGGCAGGTAGAAAAAATGGTCAACACACAAAAACTCCATCTTAGCCACAAAACCTTAATAAAAGTGCGAGAACATTTGTACAACCCGTGTCCCTCTACAGACCACGTCCCCCGGTGGATGCCACAATACCCAATGTTACCTGCGGAGCCAACCCAATTTAACAGAATTTCCGCAGGCCCTGTCCTGGTGATAGAGGTGAGTGATATTGCTCGGTGGATCTTCCCCCATTCATTCACACAAACCCAATAATCAGTCATACACATTTCAATAATCAATACCACTCATTCCAACCCCCATGCAAGACCATAGCTTAAATGTCATTACATCCATGCGATCCTCAACGAGGCAGAGGGGAGGTACCCAACAAGCAAGATGGTGGGGGCACTTCAGGCTGTGGTGCCCGCAATCCATAAAACAAGTGCCCGACTTGCGACAAATAGGGTGATATATCCTTTATCTCAAAGAGAGATTGCACCTGTGACCATAAATTTGCAATTACAAAAAAAAAATCCTTGACTAAGATCTGACACGACACACTGCTGCATGCAATGCGGACATGTGATATTTTCTTCCAATTCACATGTAAAATCGTTAACATAGCTGAAACAAAATAGACAATAAAAGTGAAAAGTCAGTTGAATAACATTGTTGAACTACATGGTATTCATAGAATACTCATCCTGCGCAGTCAACTTGTTGTGAGCCAACTCTTCTGTTTTTGAACATTGTTTTTCTTTGATCCAATATGGCTGCCAGACCACGTGAGCGATGACATCATAAATTTATATTCTCTAATATAATTGTTTCATAGATCACGCTCAATACATTTCAAGCTGATCAGACTAAGCGTTGTCTCTGTCGAATTATGACGTCATAATTATGGCACCAATGACGTAATCGTTAACAACACCTATTCCCCATGTGGAGTTCTTTACAATGAGCCACGTTTCAATTTTTTCCAAGCAGCGGTTTTGGAGATATAGAGGTGCAACATTTTTCGGTTTTTCCAAGTTAGCGCCAGTATCACATGATCTATGACGTCATGATTATCATTAAAATATTCCAAAGGAGGTGGCGCTCCTATGGTGAAAATTTAGTGTCCATCAGACCAACAGTTGCTGAAAAAAACATTCATAATGATCGGATGGATAAGTGTTGTATATGTCGAATTATGACGTCATAATGAAGGCACCGATGAAATCATCAGAAACATATCTTATTCCCCATGGGGAGTAGTTGACAATGAGCAAGGTCTCAATTTTTCCCATGGAGTGGTTTCAGAGATATAGAGGTGCGAAGTTTTTCCAAGATCACACCTGTACCACATGGCCTATGGCGTCATGATTGTCATTAAAATATTCGACATGAGGAGGCGCTCCTATGGTGAACATTTCGTGCCCATCAGACTAACAGTTGCTGAGAAAAAAAAATCACAATAATTGGATACGTATTGCACTTGTCGAATTATGACGTCACACCATCACTTCCATTTGCCATATTCCTCATGACTTCCATCATTGCCATATTCGTCAATGCAATGTTGTGGATCTTCATCATCTGTTGACAGCATCTCTCTTAGTTACAAATTCGGCATCAATATCATCTTCACTTCAGTGATGCAATGTATCACAGTCCTTTGCACTACGTGGATCTGCATCAGCCACTTCTCCTTGACCGCAAGTTTGGGGAATCTGAAAACAATTCAGAACAAAATACCTAACATTATGATACAGAAATATTCAGCATTTTAGTGAGCAACTGTGAAAGTTAGCCTAAATACAAAAACAATTGAGGGTTCACACAATTTATGTAATGTCTTATAAGCTGGGAACACATTCTTTCCTCTTTTATTAGGAAATACGAATGTAAGCTACCACTGTTTTTATGGTACAATGGTTTGATTACATGTAGGTAATGCAAGAAATTAGGAGAGAAACTTTGTTAAATATGAAAGAAAAATATTATCAGAAATTTTATTAATTAATTCACATATGTGGGAAAATTACACACCCAGAGCAAGAATCAAACCCAGGTCTTCTGCTGAAACGTACCAGCGCTCTGCCATCTGAGCTGTCTGGGCGACCCTGACCAGTGACCAAGCATGCCATTTTCCCACACATAGAATTGCCACTCTCTTTCCGTCAATGCGTCCGGGGCACTCGCTTACAACCATAGGAGCACCAACGGCCTGGCCACGAGAGGGTCTTCCTCCAATGGGATAACAAATCCATGTCCGCTATTACAAACACCACTTGGGGCGTAGTCGCCCAGATAGCTAGATAGAGATACCCAGAAGATAGAACACGGAAAACACCTCTTCGATTGCCATCCATGACGAGGAGAAAATTCATCATTGATTGGCCCGCCAAACACGGAGAGAAAAGTAATATCTGCGATATAAATCAACCACACAACGTTGCTGGTGTCGGTGAGCTTATGGAAGTGACGTCATTTTCCCCAGAATCGACTGACTGTTTGGGTGAAAATAAAGTCTCGTGTTTGTCTCATGTATTAGTCTGCATGAGTGGTTGATTTATATCGCAGATCCTCCACGAGACTTGGAGCTTGTAAGCCACCCCCCCCTAACCCCCCTCTCTCCTGCCCAAAAACAGAGTGAACACATCTGTGTCAAGATAGGCTTAAAATTAATAATAAACAAGCGTTACACCTAGGTCCCCCGTCGGTGAAGTGATGCGAGTTGACAAAGTGGAAGACGCAAGGCGGCCATCTTGGATTTTGACGTGGTGACCCAATTTTGAATAGCGTTCTTCCTTATGCCTAGATACACCCACACACCAGATTATAAGTTGGTACTTCGCTTATTTTCCAAGATATTTAGCTCACAAGGTTCAGACATATATATGATGGCGGCCATCTTGGATTTTGACGTGGCGACCCAATTTTCAATAGCGTCTTCCTTATGCCGAGATGCACCCACACACCAAATTAGAAGTTGGTACTTCGCTTATTTTTCAAGATATTCAGCTCACAAGGTTCAGACCTACATGGCATCAGACATACATGGCGGCGGCCATCTTGGATTTTGACGTGGGTTGCACCCACACGCCAAATTGGAATGCGGTCCTTCGCGAACGCACGCTCGCACGCACGGACGGACGGACGGACGGATGGACACATGGACGGAGGGGAAAACCATAGTCCCCCTTTCGCGCCGCGGTGCGACGGGGGAAAATAAAAACGTTAAGGAGGTTTTCTTAATTAAATATTTTTATTTTGTTGCAATCATCTTGAGGAAAGTTCAATGACTGGAGCCAGATTATTAAAGCTCTGTCCAACAACGAACATTAGGTAACTGTAGTAAATTCAGGAATCTCCTTCAATTCAAGTGGTTTATTAAAGACGACAACAAGCTCTCACAGAGCACACGGCCATCATGACGAGCCGCCATCACCACTGAAGCCACGCCCCCAGACGTCACAACGCAGTACGTCGTACCAATCGCAACAGTAACCATGGAAACGCGTCTCAAACAAATCAATTTTTCTGGTGATGTTCCGTTCATTCCGTGGATTCGCTCATTGTGACTTCATTTGGATGTTTTACTGTCCTCGTTCGAAAAGTTAATCATCGTTTTTTCCCTCAAAATGATGAGTTCAAGTTCAACGGACGATCTTCCTGCAACACGGCGCCGTCTCCAAGAGGTAAGATGGTTATTTATCACGGAATGATAAACCTGATCTTTGTACCTCCAATAATGAACGACGAAATGCAGGAAATATCAATCTCTCCTTTCTTCTTTGTCCGATAACGTTCCTGTTTCCACGTCTTTCAGTCAGCATCCGTTAGAGCACGGTAATGTGTGAATGTCGTAAATGGGTTACTGTAAATGACAACATTATATAATTTTTTTGCCGTTAGTGGTTGTTAAATATCGCCTCATTATATGATCTATTTTCAATTTCGTTGTACTGCAACTGGTAATGTTAAATTTAATCAACTGCCATCTTGATTGATTTCTGACGCATTTCCGGTCATACAGTGCGTCGTTCTTGGCGAGGACCGCATCGCAGCTTTGTGTACATACGCAATCAGGAAATAGTGCTGTATATTACCCCTGATTTGTATCGATATACTTGAGGTTGAACACTTTGTTACCACAATATGTGTTTGTCAAGCCCAGAGTTATGCATTGGAATACTTTTTAATGTACGTGTGTGATTATTTAGACCATGTTCGAAAGTAGTCTGAACGGCTTTTATTCATTCGCCACACGTCTTTGAATGGAGAATGGCCGTATTAGTCGAAGCACGGAAACTCGTCTTTGGAGCCCAGCATAAAGAGGCAACAAGTTTCTGCGGTGTCAATAGGAGTTCGAAACTTCCTTACGGTGTGCAATCGCTGTATGGTGAGAAGAATAAAGTTCGAGACACCCGTATTGAGATCTTTGCTCGTGATTATGCTGAGCTATCTACAGTTACATTTATCACAAGTTCATAAAGAGCGTACGGTATGTCCTGCTCTGGAAAGATCCGGTCAGAGAGAACATATATGATGTCCAAAATCGATGTTAATACAAACATGTGAACATCCATGTTAACCGTGTGTTCTGGGATCACAGGATAGAGGGAGAGGAAGAACTCGATCTTCTCTCACAAAACATAGCTTGGTCCATGAATCGTGATTCCCTAAGTAAAACGGAGGTGGGCACTTCGATACCTGAGAGGGCTCCGTTCCACCTTTTTAAACCCACATATGGGCATAACAACCAGCGACACACACACACACACACACATATACACACACACACACACACACCACACACACAATGTGTGGTGTGTGAGGTGATGGGTGTAGGCGGTATGCCTATTGTAGTTTATCTGTGCTGTGTCACCTGATGTGGAGTGTTCTGTTGTGTCGTGTATAGTTTGGTGTGTGATGTAGTGTGCTTCGGGCTCTTATGTTATCTCCATATGCGGGTTTCAGAATGTGGAGCGGAGCCCTCCTTGGTGTCAAAGTATCAACCTCCGTTAGTGTGTGTATATATATACACGACCGGTCAAAAGTTTTAGAACACCTCAATTATCCAGTTTTTATTAAAAATTTACGCAGTTTAAAGTCTCGATGTACTCTGAAATTAAGCTTAGAACAAATAAACAATTGGAAATAATAAAGAAATCATAGAATCATTTTGTTTAACAAAATTTAATTTAAATTTTGACTCGGCAAAGTAGCCACCTTTTGCAGATATAACCGCCGAACACACTCGTGGCATTCTTTCTACAATGGAAATCAAATATTGTTCGGGAAGTTCTTCCAAACACTGTTGCAGAAGTTCCCACAAATGTGTTGCACTTGTAGGTTGCTTTGCTTTCACCCTTCTGTCCAGGTCATCCCAAACCAGCTCGATGGGGTTTAAGTCTGGAGACTGTGCTGGCCATTCCATGATTTGAAGCCTACCGTCTTGTTCTTTTCCTCGAAGGTAGTTTTGACATAGCCTGGAGGTGTCTTTCAGGTCATTATCTTGCTGTAGGATGATGAACCCCTGACCAACTAGGCGGATACCAGAGGGTATTGCATGGTGCTGTAAAATGCTGTGGTAGCCCATTTGGTTCAGGGTGCCAGTCACTCTGTGCAAGTCGCCGACTCTGGATCCAGCAAAAGAGCCCCAGACCATCACGCTTCCTCCTCCATGTTTGACAGTTGGTGTCACACACTGAGGAACCATCCTTTCACCTACTCGACGGCGTACAAAAACCCTGCGTGATGAACCAAAGATTTCAAATTTCCTTCTTCCAGTCTTCAGCAGTCCACTGGTGGTGCTTCATGGCCCAGGCAAGCCTCTTTTTCTTATTTTGCCATTTTAGCAATGGCTTTCTTACTGCCACTCGACCTGTCAAACCTGCAGCTCGAAGTCTTCTCTCCACAGTTGAGATTGAGACTTGCTCACTTCGAGCAGTGTGAAGCTGTGCTTGAAGCTGTTGTCCTGTGAGCCGCCTATCACCCAAGCTGTTGACTCTCAGAAACTTTTCTTCTGATTCTGTTGTGGCTTTGGGTCTGCCAGACCTCTTCCTGTCAGAGTTTCCTGCAGTTTCCAATATACTACTTCCTGCAGTGCAATATTGTCGAAATAATGCTGCAGAGGGTGTAATAACAGTCTGTTCCAATACTGCTTTTATACAGGCAGGGGGTTTGTAATCAAGTAATCAGCAGAGGTTGGGACACCTGTAGGAATTGTTTGCATCAACTTTCAAGGCTTAATTTACTTACATTGCTGCAGAACAGCTGTAAGTTGTTAATCCATTATATGTTCCCTGAAGAAGGCCTTTTTTTCACAATAAAACTGTACAATTTACATTATTTTCGCGTTTTGCTAAGCTAAACTTTTTTTTTACCTCGAGCAGTTTACTGCTTACCTTTGTACCATTTCAGTTTATTCACTGGACATTAAACTGTAAATTAAAATTTCAATAAAAACTGGAAAAATTGAGGTGTTCTACAACTTTTGACCGGTAGTGTATATATATATTGTCGCGATCCCGTCTGTGGAATGTATCCCAGCACGGAATACGAACGTAAATGTCCGGGCTTCAAGTAATCCACGTAGTGAACCAAAAGAGACGTAATAAACACAATTGTGTTTTAATCGGCCTTCTAGGGGTAAAGCACGATTATTTATTGGCTCGATCACAAAAACCATGAAAGGTAACAAAAGGTAATATGCTGCACAAGCCGGCAGGAACTGTCGGCCACAGACGCTCCCACGAGAAGCAGGTAAGATCCTCGCGGCTCCAATCGACGAGCTCCGGGACTCCAAGGATACCAGGATGGAATACCACACAAGGCCGCCAGGAACGGTCGGCCAGGAGCTCCAACACGAAGCAGGCAATATAGGACTCACAGTTCCAATCTCCGATCTCCGGGAATCGCTCGTTCTCTTCCGGACTCACTCACTCGTACAATCCGTAACTATAAACGATCAGCACAACTCGCTGTCGTGAGGCGTAACAAAAGTCCCCTCGCCTCGAGGCCTCGAACCTCCGAGCTGCGTCCGTCTCATCCGATGGCGGCCGCGCTCTCTGACCCTCCACCAATCACGTCCCGACTCGCCTCCCAATCGCGTGAGGCTCCAAGGAGGTTACGTCACTGGTGGGCGGGGCACTCATTTGGGTGAGAACAAAGGTGGTTTCACCGGGGGTTTCTCACAGTCCTCCCCCCCTAAGTAAAAACCCCGTCGAATAGACGGCGTTTTTAAAACCAGTATTTGTAGTAGGTGCAAATCACATGGCAAGATGATGGCGGGAATTGCTAACAGGCAATTAACGCAATTAACAATTACTAACACTTGTTAACAACAATAACGAAACAACGCAACAATACAACGCAACGCAATGGCGCAACACAATAACGCAACAATAACGCACTTATTAACGCAACAGGCAATTAACAGGCGTTAACAGGGTAAACAATGAACCAGTTTTGTTTTTTTTTTCACACACAATATTAAACACCATACACCCCATTAACATCTACCCCACAAGAGTTACACTTCACCCAAAGCACAATAGAGAAACAAGGGAGCCAAACTCAAGGGGGAGACATTTACAGGAGGGAAACGGACCGAGACCGAGAGCGGCGGGTTCTCCTCCGGTGTCGAGAACGACAGTCATATGCGTAATGACCCCTTTCACCGCACTGGTAACATCGATCTTTCGGGTCGAACGGCCTGCGGACCAAAGGGCGTCTGAAACGAGGCCGCCGCGACATGCCATTCGACATCTCGACGCACACCCGCGATCCGCAAATTAACCTTCCATCAAGGGCTCTGACCGAATCTTCAGCATCTCGTGGATCTTCAAACTCAACAACTGCGAATCCAGGTGGGTTCCGAGCAACCCATACGTTGCGGAGTGGTCCGTAATGCCCGAAGACCCTCCCTAGCTCGGCTCTCGCTGCTCCATTGCCCAGGTTTCCCACATATACCTTAGCATTAGCGTTCCTGCTGAATCGCGACATGGCGGGAGCGGTCCCTGAGGAGCACGGCACCTGAGGTTGGCTTGACGGGAGGCTCGGGTGGACTTCAGCTGACGCAACGTCACCGTCGGAAACTGGAGTCGAGGCGCTAGGCTCCTCGGGCCAGAGTGAAGATATGTCTGACTCCGCCACTCTCTCCGCCTGTTTACTCTGGGCTCTAGGGACCCCCCCACAGGTCAGAGTCAATGCCTCCTCCCTGGCTATGGCATCATTGCCAATCAGCAAGGAGACCCCGGGTATAGGGTAGTAGGGTACTACCACACAGGTCACTGGACCCTTAAAAATGTCACTCCGGACCTCGAGGAGGGCAAGGGGGTACCGGCCAAGAACCCGGTCAATGCCCCGAAGGAGGGTATACTCGCCGGTATAACGCATCTGAGAGGCCGGAACTACCCCCACCCGGAGAACACACCGTGTCGCCCCAGTATCCCGAAGGTATTTGGTCTCAAACTTCAGCATCGAATCGGGGCCACCCACTAAGGCTGTCCCTGAATACTCCTGATGCAGTGGATGAATGGAATTAGCCCCGGTGGCAGTGACCTCGGTCACCGATGCCACCGTCGTGTGCGAGGGCCCGGCGGATGAGTTCCACTGATCTCCCTCCGACTTAACAGGAGGGTTGCCTCGGTAGGCCGGACTGGCGGGATTAGAGAAACAGCGGTTTTCACCGTGCCCCACGCGTTTGCAGAAATCGCACCAGGGCCCTGCCCTGGTCTGCGGCTCGCGAGCGCCCCCAGTGGAGGTCATCGGAGAACCCTTCCCCTCGATCCAGCCGCCGGGCAGACGGGGGGCGGTCTTGATCGCAGACTCCTCCGTCTTACGAAGCGACTGCGTGACTTGCAGCATTTTGCACGCCAAAACATGTTTATCAATAAGGTTGACGCAGTCTGCCAAGGAAACAGTGTCTTTGTCGACAAGAAACAATGCTAAGTCAGGCGGAAGCTGTTGATCGATACGGTAACGCACCAGGAGTTCCGCAACCGCTTGAGGTAACTCCACCTTGCTCCCCTTGAACCATCTCTGCAGCTGTTCCAACAAGGCCCGCGAATGTTCCTCATAGGTTTGACTGGACTCACGAGTCCAGCTGAAAAAATTTCTCCTATAAATACATGCGGACACCGCATAGGCATTCAAAATCTCGGCCTTCAATGCCCTGTATTTGTTTGCGTCCTCGGTTGCCATCCTCGCATATACCTCCCTCGCCTTCTCAGATAGATGGCTCACAAGATGGCCGACCCACAAGTTCTCATCAATGCCACCGGCAGCCAACAACTTCTCCGCCATCTCCAGATACGCTTCTGGCTTCGTGTCTCCCGTCCAGTCCGGCAAACGAACATGAACAGTTTCCGGGACTCTTGCAGCAGACCCCTCTGCCCGCAGTCGTTCAGTCAACATTCGCAACTCATGCTCTCTGACGCGTTCAGCTTCTGCTGCTGCCGCACGCTCTCTCTCTCTCTCACGCTCTCTCTCTGCTGCCGCAGCACGCTCTGCCTCTGCTGCCGCATGCTCTCTCTCTGCTGCCGCATGCTCTCTCTCTGCTGCCGCAGCACGCTCTGCCTCTGCCCTGTCATTCTCCCTGTTATACATGTCAAGTTGTTGAACCGGAGTCAGCCCGGTCCAGAAGGGCGAACGCATGCATTTAGTCATGATGGAATCGCTTCCTAACATCTCGGGTTGAGTGACCGGGTCAAGGCTGCTTGCGTCGCTCACCTCGCCACCCACGTGACTGTCAACATGATCAGGTTGAACTCTCACTTCCCTGGTCGACATAGCTTGGCTACGAGTTATCATACGACCAGGCACAAAACACAACCTCAACACAACGCTCAAACACAACCCTCTGTTGGGGAAATACGACACAACTACGCAATATCACCCGCACATCAAATTGCCAATGAGAAAAATACCACGTACAAATACTCACGTTTGTTTTTTTTTTTTTCGGTTGTTTGGAGGGATCCGGAAACTATTCACTTATCCGGTAGTGAAGTACCACACAAGATAGCGTCCTATGGTGAGAAAGTTCCTCCAAGATGGCGTCTGCTGGTGAGAAGGTTCCTCCAAGATGGCGTCTGCTGGTGAGAAGGTTCCTCCAAGATGGCGTCTGCTGGTGAGAAGGTTCCTCCAAGATGGCGTCTGCTGGTGAGAAGGTTCCTCCAAGATGGCGTCTGCTGGTGAGAAGGTTCCTCCAAGATGGCGTCTGCTGGTGAGAAAGTTCCTCCAAGATGGCGTCTGCTGGTGAGGAAACGATGAGCAGATGCAGGAAGATGTCGTCCACTGCAGAATTCCCGTCTCAGTTCGAATGTCTCTTACTTGAATGATCCTTGGACGAGCAACCCATTTGTCGCGATCCCGTCTGTGGAATGTATCCCAGCACGGAATACGAACGTAAATGTCCGGGCTTCAAGTAATCCACGTAGTGAACCAAAAGAGACGTAATAAACACAATTGTGTTTTAATCGGCCTTCTAGGGGTAAAGCACGATTATTTATTGGCTCGATCACAAAAACCATGAAAGGTAACAAAAGGTAATATGCTGCACAAGCCGGCAGGAACTGTCGGCCACAGACGCTCCCACGAGAAGCAGGTAAGATCCTCGCGGCTCCAATCGACGAGCTCCGGGACTCCAAGGATACCAGGATGGAATACCACACAAGGCCGCCAGGAACGGTCGGCCAGGAGCTCCAACACGAAGCAGGCAATATAGGACTCACAGTTCCAATCTCCGATCTCCGGGAATCGCTCGTTCTCTTCCGGACTCACTCACTCGTACAATCCGTAACTATAAACGATCAGCACAACTCGCTGTCGTGAGGCGTAACAAAAGTCCCCTCGCCTCGAGGCCTCGAACCTCCGAGCTGCGTCCGTCTCATCCGATGGCGGCCGCGCTCTCTGACCCTCCACCAATCACGTCCCGACTCGCCTCCCAATCGCGTGAGGCTCCAAGGAGGTTACGTCACTGGTGGGCGGGGCACTCATTTGGGTGAGAACAAAGGTGGTTTCACCGGGGGTTTCTCACAATATATATATATAAGCAAAGATTTGCGGTTGGGAGTAAATCCAAATGACTCCATGGTAAGATCTGCAACCTTTAATTGAGCAATGACTCAACGTTTCGATTAACAACATGTGAAGCCACACGCCTCCGTTAATGTTCCTCAAGACTGATAAAATCATCTCAACATCCCCTTATATGCAAAGTGGGCGGGGTATATGCAAAGTGGGGTGGGCAAAGCTGGACAGCCAATGAAACCGTATCACACCGCTCTCATGAACTGAGAACGTTGCTGACCAAATTCAAAAATCAACCGCATATTAACGGTTCAAAATAATCCTGTAAGCAATGCTCGATTATAAATCAAGTGTTCAGAAAATCCGGAACAATCATTACATTTAATTAGAAGTTAAACTTGAAAATAATTAAATTGTAAATTAAATTAAAACTGTAAATATGTGAAAGCAAAAAATTTTAGGGATGAAATAAAATTGCCATAATATCAAGATCATCACATGTGGGAATGCAGTAAAGGGGAATGCGGGAAGGGGGAGTCATAGGGGGGATAAAAATGGGGAGGGGGGAAGCGGAGGGGGGGGGGGGAGGGTTGGGAGAGGGGTGGTTTGGGAGAGGCGTGTTTGGGGGGGGGGGGGGGTAGGGGGAGCGGGCAAATTGTCCACTTAAAAACCTTGTGTGACATATTATGTGGACTCGTTCAAAGTATGGAATGCCTGCTTCGTTTGCACAAGAGTGGATCAAACGCTACCGGTAATTCAACCACCTCTTGTGTGATTGAGGTAACAGTTTCTTCCGTGTGCCAAGCCTCCAAAACACATCTTCTGTTTCTGTTAGGTGTGGAGCCCAAAATATTAACCCTATCCCATAAAGGTGTGTGGCCTTCCTTAAGGCCGTGTTTGGCAATAGCAGATCTGCTGGGATAATTACATTCAAATGCTTTTTGGTGTTCAGCAATACGTTGACCTAAGGTCCTCGCGGTTTCACCCACATACTCAGCTCCACAACCACAGGGCACTACGTATACCACCCCTGACCTATCCTTCCTCGGAAGCTTGTCCTTGACCCTCATAAGAGCTTGGCGAAGGGTGAAAACCGGTGTGAAACTCACCCTCACTCCTGCCGATTTCAAAATTCTGCCGACCGTCTGTGAAACCCCCGGTACAAAAGGCAGAACACACAAACCCTTTGGTTGTTCTCTCGGTCTCAGCCTGTTGTGTGGGGAAGCCCTTATCGTTTTCCTGTTGGGTAACAAGCTGTCAGGATAACCATTTGCCCTCAACACATTTTGAAGATGGTCCACCTCACTCATCTTGTGTTCAAAGGTAGATGGTAACTCACGTGCTATTTTTGAGAGGGTGTGCACAACCGATCTTTTGTGTTCCATTGGATGGCAAATCTTAGGGTGAGGGTCTCAAAATATGATTTGACACATGAAAGCTTGCTTGGAGTTTGTAAAAAAGCACCCAAAGGACTCTCAGACGGTGAGAAACAAGATTCTGTGGGCTTTCATGTGTCTTTCACTGAGGAGAGGCTTCCGTCTGGCTACTCTGGCATAAAGCCCAGATCGGTGGAGTGTTGCAGTGATGGTTGTCCTTCTGGAAGTTTCTCCCATCTCCACACAGGATCTCTGGAGCTCAGCCAGAGTGACCATCGGGTTCTTGGTCACCTCTCTTACCAAGGCCCTTCTCCCCCGGCTGCTCAGCTTGGCCGGGCGGCCAGCTCTAGTTAGAGTCCTGGTTGTTCCAAACTACTTCCATTTAAGAATTATGGAGACCACTGTGCTCTTGGGAACCTTCAATGCAGCAGAGATTTTTTTTGTAGGCTTCTCCAGATCTGTGCCTCGACACAATCCTGTCTCTGAGCTCTGAGTGCAGTTCCTTCGACCTCATGGCTTGGTTTTTGCTCTGATATGCATTGTCAGCTGTGAGACCTTATATAGACAGGTGTGTGCCTTTCGAAATCATGTCCAATCAATTGAATTTACCACAGGTGGACTCCAATCAAGGTGTGGAAACATCTCAAAGATGATCAAGAGAAATGGGAGGCACCTGAGCTCAATTTCAAGTGTCATAGCAAAGGATCTGAATACTTATGTAAATGTGATATTTAAGTTTTTTATTTTTAATAAATTTGCAAAACTTTCTAAAATCATGTTTTCTCTTTGTCATTATGGGGTATTGAGTGTAGATTGATGATATCGGGAAAATGAGGGAAAATGAGGGATGATATGAGGGAAAAAATGAATTTAAACGATTTCAGCATAAGGCTGCAACATAACAAAATGTGAAAAAAGTGAAGGGGTCTGAATACTTTATGAATGCACTGTAATATACAGCACAACATGTCACGTATAATATGTGTATATAATATACAGTACAACGTGCCATGTATAATATATGTGTCGATAATATACAGTACAACATGTTACATATATGTGTGTATATCATATACAGTACGTCACATGTAATATGTGTTCAAAATATACAGTACAACATGTCACGTATAATATGTGTGTGTATATGATATACATTACAACATGTCACGTATAATATGTGTGTATATGATACAGTATACATTAGACTCTCTTGGTTACGCCAGTGCCAATGAGATTGGCCTAAGTCCATGTGAATGTTGGCAGAAGGCGGAAGACTAACAGTTATGGGGATCGCTAACAGTTCATGGACCAAGTTTAAAAAGAGTAGGCTGGTGTGTGCCCTACCCTGGCCAAATGACAAGTATGCAACCATTAAATGATGATATTACTCAGATTTCAATAAACTGTACTCGTCTTAGGTTGATAATAATTTTCGACGAGATACCATGTACGTTTATCATATCTTGATCCTTTCACCATTCTCTCTCATCTATTCCTGCAGGAATGGCAGCGTACAGAAGGTGGAGCTCCAGTGGTCTATTATCAGCACGTGGATGAAAACGCCATTGAGCAGTTCTCATCTACAATATCAATGGACTACAGGATGGCAGTTGATCACCAGTTACAATTTAATGAGAAGAGAATGGAAAACTTAAAAAATGCACAGTACGTTTTTGTATTACATTGGAATGTTTCCTACTAATATACAGTGGTAAGAAAAATTTCTGAACCGTTTCGTATTTTCTGTATTTCAGCATAAATCTGACCTAAAATGTGATCATATTTTCATTCAAGTCCTAAAAATAGGGGCAGTACCCATGGGTGCTCACCTGGTAGAAAAGAGCAGTATACTACACCGACTACAAACAACAACAACATGCATTTTAAGGCCATTTTCCCTGCTAGAGCGGGGGTTATCCTTGCGGTCCCCATGACAATCTTCTCCATCTTGCCCTATTTTCTGCATCTCTCCTTGTTAACCCCCTTGTCCGCATTTCTTCTTCCACCATCTTTAGCCAAGTCTTTCTCGGTCTTCCCCGTCCTCTACTTCCTTCTACATTCATTTCTATCACTCTTCTCAACCAGTCACTTTCATCCTTCCTCAACACATGACCAAACCATCTCAACCTGTTCCTCTTCACAACATCAATCACAGGCTCTATTCCCATCATTTTTCGCAATTCATCATTTGTCTTCCTCTCTCTCAACGATACTCCGCACATCCATCGAACCATTCGCATTTCCACCCTTTCCAACCTTCGTTGCTGCTCTACGTTCATTACCCGTGTCTCGCTCCCATAAATCATAACACTTCTCACACATGCAGCATACACCTTTCCCTTCAGCTTCAACGACACTCCCCTCCTCATCAGCACGCCACTCAGTTCCCGAAACTTCTTCCATGCACATCTCACTCTAGCAACCGTCGCCGAGTCTGATCCACCTTCTCCATTCAGCATGTCTCCCAGGTAGCAAAATGTTTTCACACCTTCCAGCTTCAGGCCGTCTCCAAGATCCAACTCAACATTTCCTCCATCTGTAGCTCCCTCTGTGCACACCTTACATTTGAATGTAGCTGCCACACTGGTTAATGACCCTCTCAGACCACAACATTTTTGATGAACCCACTCAGCGCACATTGTACATTGAATGGAATTCACTCCGACACCCTTCCTGCACACAGCACAGGGCCACTTCCCAGTTCTTTCCACCTCACCACATGCTTTACCCCTTGCCATCACCTTCGTCTTTCCGATATTCACCTTCAGACCTTTTGTCTCCATACATTCCTTCCACTTGTTCATCTTTTCCTTCAGTCCATCCATACTTTCCGCAATCAACACCAGATCATCTGCATACAACAACTCCCACGGTAAACCCTCCTTTACGTTCTGAGCCAGCACCTCCATCACAGCTACAAATAGTAGTGGACTTAGTACCGACCCCTGATGCACTCCCACCTTCACCTCAAACTCACCACTGTTCCCGTCCTTCGTCCTTACAGCTGTGCGCACTCTTTTGTACATTGCCATCACTACTCTGATCAACCATTCCTCCACTCCTAACTTCCTCATTGCCCATGTCAATACTTTGCGTGGAACCCTATCGAATGCTTTCTCCAGATCAACAAACCCAAGAAAGAACTTCGTCCTCTTCTCCATGTACTTCTCCTGCAACTGCCTCACAATAAAAAGCGCGTCTGTCGTTCCTCTTCCTGGCATAAATCCAAGCTGCATTTCGTCAATCTTCACTTTCTTCCTTATCCTCCTCTCCAACACCCTTTCCAATACCTTCATTCCATGCTCAAATAACTTTATCGCTCGGTACGAGCCACACTCCAGAGGGTCACCTTTCCCCTTGTATAGAGGGACGAGGGTACTCAGTTCCCAACCCACTGGAATGCGGCCTTCTTCACCACCAGATTACAGATCTCTGTCATTCTCTTCACACCCCAACTTCCTGCTGCCTTCAACATATCTCCCAGAACTCCCGTCGGCCCTCCCGCTTTTCTACTCTTCATTGCTTTTATCGCTTCCTCAACTTCCTTCTCAGTTATCTTCTCTGCCGGTCCTAAAACTGGGTTACTCTCTATGTTGCCATCCCATTCATTCTCTGTATTCAACAGCATTTCCATAGATCTTTTTCATCTTCCTTTAATTCCATCTGGGTCAACAACGATTTGTCCCACTTCATCCTTCAAGCAACTCACCCCCATCACATCACACCTCTCTTTTGCTATCTGCTTTGCAATCCTGAGTACTGCTCTGTGACCCTCTTCCGAATCCAAGCGTTCTCCGAACATTTTCCTACATGCCTCCTGCGCGTTTTCTACCTCTTTCTTTGCAGCCTTCTTGGCTGCCTTATAACTTTCATGCTCTGCTGTTTCTACTCCCGTACCCCACGTATATACTACACCGACTAAAGGTATTATAAACAGTATCACGGTATTTTAAACCAATTGTAACGGTTGCTAGGAGACAGTACAGCATGTAGAATCATACGAATGTAATCATAAATGAGAAAAAGAAAGAAAGAAAAAAAAACTATTTTGCCCACCTTTGCCCCGATCGGTCCATTTAGACCCTGATTTTTCCAATGCTGTGAACAAACTTTGATACATCACAGGTGATAAGGATGTGATCAAGTTTCATCAAAATTGCATTTGTTGTTCTGGAGAAGAAAGCAAATACCTATTTTAGGGGGTCCACCCCCCCACCCCCCTGATCCCATGTCCACCCCCCTCAACCCTGACTTTTAGCTCACCTGGAAAGTACTTCCTGGAGCTTATAGGATGGTGCCTCGTTTGTCCATCATCTGTAAAAACTTGTAACTTTTTCAAAACTGCTGACCAAACTTGGTTGGGACCAAACTTGGCGAGAATGATATTTGTTATGTTGCAATTCAGGTTTGTTCACGCCCTTAAAAAAATAAAATCGGGGTCTAATGGATTTTACTGGGGGTCAAAGTGGGTCCAGGTTTAGTCGAGCCAAAATAGGTATTTTCTTTCTTCTCAGAAGCTACGCACACAATTCTGATGAAACTTGACCACAACGTTCCGTGCATCACACATGATGTGCCAACGTTTGTTGATGGCATTAAAAGAAAAATCGATTTCTCAGGTGGTCTACGAGGGGTGGAGGAGGAGTTACCACCCCTCCAGCCCCCCCCCCCCCCCCACAAATTGGTATTTGCTTTCTTCTCCAAAACTACAAACATAATTTCAATGAAACTTGACCACAACCTTCATCGCCCGTGATGTACCTTAGTTTGTTCATGGTGTAAATAATCGGGGTTTGAGGAGGTGTGCGGGGGGTTTGACCCCCTAAAATAGGTATTTGCTTTCTTCTCCAAAACTACAAACACAATTTTGATGAAACTTGACCACAACCTTCATCGCTCGTGATGTACCAAAGTTTGTTCACAGCATTGGAAAAATCTGGGTCTAAGGGGACCTACTAGGGAGGCGGGGATGGAGCAGGGGGGTGGGGGATTGCACCCCAAAATGTTTCTTGTTTGTTTGTTTGTTCAAAGTCTTATGATTGCATTAGTATGATTCTACATGCCCCGTCTCCTAGCAACCATTGAAATTGGTTTAAAATACCGAGATACTATTTTAAATACCTTTAGTCTTTGTAGTATACTGCTTTACTTTCTGAGAAGAAAGGAAATACCTCTTTTGGGGACAACTCTCCAACCGCCTCCTTTTCCTCCCATCGACCACCTCAGACCCCGATATTTTTCATGCCATGAACAGAATGTTGTGGTCAAGTTTTATCGGAATTGTAAATGTAGGTTTTTGAGAAGAAAGCAAATACCCTTTTTTTTTGGGGGGGGGGGGGGGATGGGGGGGTCAAACCTGGGAACTACGTTCCAGGTGAGCTAATAATAGCTAAAGACTCACTCACTCATCCTCTTCATCCCAATGGAACATGATGCTGCAACGATGAACCAAAAGAGAGCCTGATTAAGCAAATAGCAAACATAAAATCTACTTTTTCATTTATTTATTGAGTAAAATGATCCAACATTCAATTTCTTTGTCGGATAAAGTATGTGAACCTCTAAGTTATTTAGCTCAATTAAGAGGGTTATTACATTCAGGTGTTTCAATCAAAAGGATGACAATCAGGAGAGAATTTGGGGAGCCCTGCCCGATATGAAAAACATAAACTGTCCGTCACCATCAGAGTCTGGTCTTCACCACACAGGTTTATGGAAGCGCGTAATGCTCCGATTAAAAGAGATTTCTGAGGATCTCAGAAAAGGAGTTGGTGATGCTTATCGGTCTGGAAAGGGTTACAAAACAATTTCTAAAGATGTTGGGCTCCACCAATCCACTGTCAGGCAGATAGTGTACAAATTGAGAAATTTCAACACCATTGATACTCTTTCCAGGAACGGTTGTCCAAAGAAAATAACTCCAAGAGCAAGGCTTACAATAATCCAGGTCATAAAGAACCCCACAGTGACGTCTAAGGACCAGCAGGCCTCTCTTGTATTGGATAATGCTCATGAGCATCATGGGTCATGTTCATGAGTCCATCATCAGGAAAACACTGAACGAGAATGGTGTGCATGGGAGAATAGCATGGAGGAAACCACTGCTCTCCAAGAAGAACATTGCCGCCCATCCTCAGGTTTGCTAAAGACCACCTGGATGATCCAGAAGGCTATTGGAAGAATGTTCTGTGGACAGATGAGTCTAAAGTGGAACCTTTTGGCTTAAATGAGAAACGTCATGTTTGTCGAAAACCAAACAATGCATTCCAATACAAGAACCTCATCCCAAACGAGAAGCATGGTGGTGGGAGTATCATGGTTTGGGGCTGATTTGCTGCCTCAGGACCCAGACGGGTTGCCATAATTGACGGAAGCATGAATTCTGGATTGTACAGGAGAATGTCAGGGCATCCGTCCATGTGATGACGCTTAACAGAAAGTGGGTCGTGCAGCAAGACAACGATCCGAAACACCGAAACAAATCTACACCAGAGTGGCTGAAGCGGGAGAGATTTTCTGTTTTGGAATGGCCAAGTCAACATCCAAACGTTAACCCAACTGAAATGTTGTGGCAAACCTGAAGCAAGCAGTTCATGCAAGAAAGACCATACAAATCTCTGAGTTGAAGCAGTTTAGTAAGGGCCACCTAATGGATCAAAATTCCTCCAAGCCAATGTGCAGGACTGATCAAGAGTTACAGGAACCGTTTGGTTGAAGTTTTTTCTGCCCAAGGTGGTGCCACCAGTTACTGAACGTAAAGGTTCACATACTTTTTCCAACAAAGAAATTGAATGTTGGATCATTTTGCACAATAAATAAATGAAAAAGTATATTTTTTTGTGTGATATTTCTTTAACCAGGTTCTCTTTATCTATTATTTGGACTTGGAGTGAGATCTGATCACATTTTAGATGAAATTTATGCAGAAGTACAAAAAATTCTGAAGGGTTTACAAACTTTCTCTCACCACTGTACGTGGTGCAGTACACATGTGCTACCACAATAGCTTTGATGTATTCACACCTGCCTTTGAATTGTCTAACCTGGGTTGGAATCTCGACCCAGCCATATTTTGGTTTTTGGTTTTTCACATGCATAGTTTGGGTTCATTGTATGTGCCATCCATTGGAAGGTCATCAAGCCAGAGGACCATCTTATCTGCCTCGTTGAGTGCCTTTAACCCTATTCAGGCTGGGCTTTTTCATAGCATATTGAGGGTGGGAGGGAGGAGGGGGGAGATCAGGGAGGGTCATTTTGAACCCCATTCTCCCCCCAATATCTCGGGGATTGGACCATTCAATTGACATGAAATTCGGTGTGTAAATAGAAAATCTTCTTACTGATATCCTGTATCATTGAATTGGTGATAAAATGTCTGATTAAAAGAGATTATCGATTTATTTATTAAGCAAGTATGATAGTTTTATGCATATTCTCACCGATTACCGATTTGCATAAATTTAGTATCATAAGATGTGTCAGACTTCAAATGAAGAAGTCATGAAACAGTATTTCCAATTTGTTGGGGTTACTGAGAAATTGTAAAATTTGGGGGTGGGGGGTGAAGGGGCTCGAGCATTTTGATCTTGAATGGGTGAATTGTTGTGTTAATACTCAATGGAATTAAAAAAATAGTCTTGGGGTACAAATTGGTCCTCAGTGTTCTGATGAGGGTTTATATCTTGGTGATCACCTTGATTGCTAGAACGGCACAAACCTCCGCCAGGCTGAACAGATTATGTTTTGTATCCCACTGATAGGCCAGATATGGATTCGGACCTGAACCAAAATCTTACCGGCTTGTTCTTGTCACCTAACCAACTCATCCCCAAAGTTTAGTCATAACTCGTCCACAACTTAAAAAAAAAAGTTTATGTACCGATTCTAGCCCAAATCTCTCAATGGTGAAGAATCACTTTAAAAAATTAAATAATTCTCGTATCCGAATCCATATTCAGATCTTCACCAACATCGAATCGATTCATCCTTGTGACACACACAACCTCTCCACCAAGTTTCGTCCAAATCCGTCCCAAACTTATTTGAGATAGTGTGCTATATGTCGATTTTAGCCCTTTTACTCAATGGTGAAGAATCACTTTAAATATTCTCTGATCCGGATCCGGATTCGAATCTTCACCAAAATCTAATCATTTCGTCGTTGTCACATACGCTACGTCTCCGCCAAATTTCCTCAGAATCCGTCAACAACTTTTTGGGATATCCTGTTCACAGAGAAACAGACAGACAGGGGTGAAAACATAACCTCTATCCACCTTCGGTGGTGGAGGTAAAAATACAGACATCAAGAGGTGATGTTCATTCTATTGTGATAACATATTGCTCTGCATTGTTGCAGAGCTGTCCATGAGAAACTACTATTCCAGCAAGCTCGAGATGAGAAAATACGGCACGATTTCAAGGCTGAATTGAAGAAAGAAGTGGCAATCAGTGAAGATATTGCAGCCAGAATAAAGATTGTGAAAGGTATGTGAGATTGTTGCTTTCCATGGGACAAGTGTTTGAGTATTGAGCTTCATCCAAGGGAGGAGGTGGTCGACACCAACATTCTCAATGTGGACACACACCAACAATAACCTCACATGCTCAAGCATCAAAAGCTCTCTCTCAAACATACTTTCGGACCGAACTGCTACAGGATTAGGAGAGAATATTCACAACCATGTCATGCTCATAGACAGTCAATTCCATATAGATGCTTCCCACAACATTTGTTGAGGGCTTTATGAGCAACGGACATCTGCCTTTGGAGACTCTGAAAGGGAAATCAAATTTGGCATTATTCATTTTAAACACTGAGCTATTGCCAGGGCCATGGCCAAATTCCTGCAAATTGATCAACGTTTCACTGACCCTGACTTCTTGAATCAGAGTGACAAACTGATCGGGATTCTAGCCTAGTAATTGCTTCGGCAGCACCAACACTCTACATAGGGCATGGTACATGATGATGATGGTAATCCTTACTGTAATTCACGGACTGGTTTTTATGTGTTTGCTTGTCACCCTACTCAGTTGTGGCTCTATTCCCTCCGGATTTGCTACATAGTATCAGCATGACCCAAATTAGTGTACAAGTGTTTTTTTATTATTATTTATCTTTGCCAGTGGTTTTGAGATATCTATGGTGCAAATATGAGTGGTGATATGATATGAGTGAGTGATATGAGTGGTGAGTATGAGTGAATATGATATGAGTGGTGCTAATTCTCGATGTAAATGTGTATCGTGTAGCACCACCTCTAGGTGGGAGAGGGTATTACAGGTCCTCAGCCTTTACAGTACAGGACAGTATGTTCCGGTGCCCACGTTATCCAGTGTAGTGAGGTGTTTTGAACTGTAAACAGCAGGCGTGTTTTTGCTTCATGTACGTAACAACCTGAGTTATTTTTATTTTATTTTCGGGAGCGATTGAGGGAGCTGACAGTTGCCCATACATCGCCCAAATAAAGGTATGTGTCAGAATAACTTGTTGCATGCTTAGAAAAAAGTCACTGAAGGGCAGGTACCGTGCTGGTAATAATAATTCTTGTGTTTGACTCTCATTTTGAAAAGATGGACATTTGAAATATGGTTCTGGATTGTGTTGGGCTGGTCATAGTTGATGAATTTTATTTCGGGCCCAATATAGAAAAGACAACAATGTGATGTGAAATTCCTCTCTTGTAGATGAACTCAAACGACAATTGGATCAGACAAGATCTGATCAGATAAGAATTCAGAAGATGGAAACCAATAGATTGCTCCATCAGAGGATAAAGAAATCTGAGATGCACCAAGCGGTGAGTGTGTGCACCACACTGCATTCATTATTGCTTCCAAAGAACTGCACTCATTTAATTTTAGCGCACACATCTTCATTCCTGTGCAGTTTATTTTACCTGATAAAAATACACATTCCTAAAGTACAAGTGGCTATCTATTTACTTCGTATGGATGGGGAGGAAGGGGGTGATGATTTTTTTAAATTATAAGTAGTGGGCGTCAACAACCATCCTTGACCATGTTGTGAAACATCAGCCGAGATCGTCGCCTCGATTCGCTTTGAAATTTTTTCTACAACCTCTTGAACGATTGGCATAAAGCTTTCACCATAGCAACCGCCTACCCAAGGATTTTTTTTTCCACAAAGTTACACTATTGGATGTAAAATGGAGATGGCATTCCAAAAAGTCTTTTTGTGCGCACAGGTTGCAGGGTGTTTCGCATATCAGGAATAAACGATCTCGACCTTGCTTCCCTCAGCCTCGGCCAAATTATTTTCTTGTGTACAGAGTCGAGACTCTTGGAGGAGGTAGAACACAGAACAGATCACGACATAACAGAACAAAATGAACGGTAGGAAGAGGGTGTGGGGGAACACGCCAACAGGGGCTTGAGGGACAAAATAGAGGGATATCAGGATGGATAATGGAATGAGAATGAAAAAAAAGAACAAGAATGAGAGCAAGGGTAGGAGGACACTGGGGTTGAAGAAAATGGCTACAGCCACTAACTCGCAATCACAGAAGTGGAAGGAAAAACGGGGACCACAAAAGCGATGGGCGTGGAGAGGGTGAATGTGGATAGAAAAGATCATGGTTGTGGATGGGCGATGACCTGATATGGTTGTGAACAGCCGTCTTCAAGCCCTACAAGGAAGAATGAGATTGAATAGATCAAGGAAGTTTGTGCCACAAGTGGGGGGGATAACGAGTGAGGTGAGTCTGGATTTTGGGTTTCAACAGGAGGGCATTACTGACAGACCAAGTGCACTCTGCAGAAACCAAGGGGGAGGGGAGTGGGGCAGAGGGTGCAGACCAGAAAGGAAGCAAGAAAAGACAAAGAGACCACGTGCCTATCTGCGGTATGAAAACAATCTCCCCAGAGTATTGCTGTACCCAAACCCAGGTCTCAAACTGCGCTTCAGAGCCGAGTCCAAGTCAGTCTGGGTTTGGCTGTCAACTGGTAAAATAACTCGTATATTTTCCTGCCACATGAAATGAAGTAATTGCAATACTTTGCATGTGTGTGTGGTAGAAATGTGTGTGAGTATAAGAATCGGATGTGCTACAGCATGGTCATGTTGTTTCTCTTCGTGAGTTTGAAAGAAAAATGTCACCACAATCAGGCACTGTAACTGTGCAATGCAGCCACCACACCGTAATTGGAGTATCTACACTTCCGCCCAATCCCCATACATCACTGATTTGGAAGAGCAGATGCGCCGTAAGTCCTTTTCGAGGATATTCGACTTTTAGAAAGCTGTAGACTCATCATTACATTCACCTCCTCATTGGCGAAGAACATCCGCTTGGGTTCCATCTTGGATTAGGCTCGTCTTTATCCATCTTGGATGAATATTTTTCTCTGAAAGACATGTGTAAACCTGTAGGGGGTAGTGCCATGAAAACAGTGATTGCGAGTTTGGCAAGCACAGTGAAATAGCTGAGAGTTTGTAACATTCAAGGTCATTAAATGTCACTGAAAATGATCAATGATTAATCCTACCGCTTTGTTGGGATCTCTTATTAACCTGTGATCCTCACCTTTGGTAAAGTGCAGCAACAAATGAAGGAGAGGATTATATAATGCCATTCCAAATTATAGTTTACTGGCAAAGGTACCCATCCATGATGGGGGTTCGTAGTTATCTCACCTGAAATAAGCAATTTTTTTTGAGTGTATATTGGTAGAAATGGGATGTCAATGTAAATATTCAGTGAGCAGATATAGCAATGTGTGCAGCTGGTAACTTCGACAACCTTGTGTAATTCTATCAGCGAAGATTTCCAATCCATGCTTGTTGTACCTCAGAAGTACTGTTCAGGAGTGAGGGTGATATTATGAAAGCTCAGCAGGGAAATGGGTTTAGGCATGTTTTGGGCCTACTGCCTGACGGAAGATCACCAAAGTTCTTTCCATACTAACCGGACACCTCCAGGCACACATCTCTCTCCACATTGTTTCTTCAGCTCCCGACCTTCCCCCTCTCTCTCTACACTCCCTATACCTTTGCTTTCAGCAATTTCCCACAGCATTTCATTCTGGTTTCCCATTTCATGAGACATAGATTAGTAGTTTCAGTTTCATGTTTCAACATTAGTTTCGCTTTGAGATATCAGTTTCGATTTGTCATTGCAACCTATGAAGTGTTTTAAGGGTCATAAATGGGACTAAAGTGTTTGAAGAATCAAGGCTCTTAAAAGGGTGTAATGAGCTATAAACGTGTCTAAGGCCGTAAAAGCAAAAGGGGTCTAAAGTGCTTAAAGAGTCTAAGTCCCTTTAAAGGGCCTAATGTGGTCTAAATGGGTTCATGGGCAAAAGGGCAAAAGGGGTCTAAAGTGTCCAAATGGTCTTAAATTTTCCAAAGGGTGTTAAAAAGGTAATAGGTCTGAAAAGTATTGAACACAAGTCTATAGTCAATAGGTCATAATCAATAGTCAATTCAGTATAGTGTTTGTGTCATAGTCAATAGGTCTTGAAATGGGTATGAATGGGTCTAAAGGGTGTAAAGGCTCTGAGGGGTCTAAAGGTGTGCAATGGGATCTCAGGGGTGTGAAGGGTCGAAGGGGTATAAAGGTTATAAAGTGTCTGAAAGAGTCTAAATGGGGGGGGGGGGGACTAAGTGGTTTTAGAGTGCAAAGGTTCTAAGATTTATAAGGGGTGTAAAAGGTCTAAGGGGTGTAAAGGAGTGAAGCTGTAGTAAAGAAATTACCTGAGATTCGCAAATAAATAAACTCTTGAGTGCAACACGGCAATACCGGGCCAAATTACCTCCTCATGACTCTTTAAACCCCCATTTCAGGTGCATCGTGGTTAAAAAGCTGATAGTAGAAAGTTTTGTTGTGATTAACCGTTGGAGCTCAAAGCAGTAAGGTCACAAACAAACAACAAAACAACACCTTATTTTAAGGATGAGGTTGTTGTTGGAGGTTCACATGTTTGTATGTGGCAGTTTGGAGTTGCGGCACGTGGTTTGTGTGGCAGGAATTGTGTGTGTGTGTGTGTGTGTGTGTGTGTGTGTATATGTATGTATGTATGTATGTATGTATGTATGTATGTATGTATATATATATATATATATATATATATATATATATATATATGTATATATATATATATATACATATATATATATATATATATATATATATATATATATATATATATATATATATATATATATATATATATATACAGTATGTATACCTTCGGACCCCCTATTCGTGGTTCCGTGTATTAGAGGGTGATAAAATGCGACCTGTTTCTCTATTTGCGGAAAAGTGTCCCGAGAGTTTGCAGTTTTTTTTATATTCGCGGCCGTGTTCCAGAAATCGTGCCTGGTGTTGGCTTAGCGGTTAGGGTGTGGCTTGGGATCCTCGGATCCTGGGTTCGAATCCCCGTCGATCGCTGAATTAACACCAGGGGGGTTGACTCAGCCTGTCATCCTTCCGAGGTCGACAAATTGAGTACCAGTTCACCGGTAATTCCCTGTGTGTCGCAAGAGGCCACTAACAGGGTTGGCGGCAGGAAGGGCATCCGGCTGTAAAACATTGCTTCAAAAAGGGGACCACGGTGCCCGAAAAAGGTCAACCCCTGCTCTGTGGGGGAAAATGGCCTCTAAAGGTGGTTCGTTCCATGAAATCGCGGTTTTATTTCTATTCACGGCCGTGTTCCGCCAATTCGCGGTTTTTCAGGGGCGCAAAAAAAAAAATTCACGAGCTGTTAGCTTCACATATGGTATTTATAAAACCATCGCAGATTATCATCGACATTCACGGGATTTGCCTCGTCATTTGTGGGTTTTGCCTCGCCATTCGTGGATTTTGTTTCTCTATTCGTCGTTTGGTCCTCTCTAATCGTGGATTTTCATGACTCAGGAACCTGTCCCCCCTTTTTCCATTGAACCAATGCCCCGCTATTCGCGGATTTCACTATTCACCGATTTTCCAGGAATGTATCCCCCGTGAATAGCGGGGTCCGAGGGTATATGTATCTAGTTTATGATGATGTCCCACACGTGCCGTAACGACTCCATATCTCGTTTTTTTCACCAATCTCACTTGTATCATTGAATGTTTGGCTGATCTGTCTTTAATTTTATGTATTTTTAAATTTGCACGACTTGTAAATTTCAAACTACAGCATATGGGAACTTATAACGACCTGGGTTAAAAAGGCACCAATTGTCCGATCACCCGAGATCATCACGGCTTAATTAAATTAGACATTCAAAATCTGTTTTGTCAGACAGTCGTAACACATTCTCCTAACAAGTATATAGGTATATGAATCAAAATAGTGTGGTGCTGTGCACACACGACTCGATTGCCAGAGAGGTAGGCCACAACGCGTTGGTACAAACAAGAGTCTTTATTCAAAGCTCGCACTTCAGCACTGGGCGGGCTCGAGCTTAGAGCCCGCATATATGTCCCGAGGCCACGCCTTGTCCCCGGGCGTGGCCGATCGGTCGAAAGGCGGGGCATGCGCATTCGTTCCCCGCCTGGACGCTCGCGCCACCCACTGGTGCGCGGAATTATTGTCCCTTGTGCCTGCCACAATAGCTTGTTTTAAACTTTAGGATGTATATTTTGAGGGTGCTTATTTGGAGGTGTATATTTAGTAAAGTTAGCTGAGTGGTAACCTTTATTGTGCAAACTTTTTTTCACCTTTGAGAGTGATGTTATATAAGCAGTAAAATTACCATTAAATCGATGTATTTGTACTATTTTTGTACTATTTGTCTTTGTACTATTTTTAATAATTAGTGCATTTGAGAGGTCACGTGACTCTTTCTTTGCCAAACTTACCGATCATGGTAACGTCTTAATTAAGAGTTGTTTACTACATCTGATAACATATTTGTTGATCGAAGTTCACCAACTCACCAATTATATCGACATCCAGGGTTGAAATCCGAAAAACATTGGGCTTTTTATCAAGCTTTGCCTGTGGATCGACCCTCGGAGATCATGGCGACAGGTGATCATGGAGGTCACGTCTTTTCGAAGCTGTTCCATGCTCTCACGCTTTCGAAGCTAAGTGATCTTTCTCAATTGTGTTTTTGTCGAGACTGTATCTATCTTTCGGTGTATGTACCTACAGCGTATCTTTTGGAAAATTTTCGGTGCTAATTTTTCGTACATGTATACACAATCGTCGGTTACTGCGTATCGAGTATTCTGAGGCCTAGTACTCGTAGGCTTGGCTACCATACCGTCTCCGACCTTGTGGTTTTGTTTTTCTCTCAGCGATTCGTCGAATGCGCTGCATTTATTTTCGTTCTCTGTTTCGTCCCAGTCGTTCACCCCACACCTCCTTGTTTAATATCTCTACTCAAAAAAAAAAAAAAAAACCCCAAAAAATACTTCCTTCCCAGGTCTTATTCGTTTATTTGTTGTTCTTATTTGTTCGTTCGTTCTTCGTTCGCGATCACGCGATCACGTGGTTAGAAATGTATAATCTCTCCCCTGAACAACTATTTTCTCTCATATATTATAACACCCTTTTCTTCTTTTCCTACAAAAGGATGCTTTCGTCTTGCTCACCAAATCTATTCATTCCAAAAAATATATATAATACAATCTCTTACAGTTCTTCCTTTCTACATTCCCTGAACTATCCAGAACTCCACCCCTCCTTCAGTATCCTCAAACGTATTTTTGACTCGAAGGTCTCAAACTCATTTTGCAAAAAATGTTCGTTTCCCATGAATCGTACACTTTCAAAATCCAATCTCACCCCTCCCCTCCAAATCCTCCCCATCACCCATCCCTTTCAAATCTCCCCCCTTGCCCCTTCCCTCCCCTCCCTCCTAAACTTCCCCCACACCTCTCCTCTCTGAGACTCTCCCTCGCTCCTCCCCTCCGAGACTCCCCTCTCACCCCTCCTCCTCAAAGCATCCTCCCTGCTTCTTCCCCCTTCCAACTTTCACCTTCACCCCGGCTCGGTCTCGGTCCTCGGTCTTGGTCCCCGGCTCGGTCTCGGTCTCGGTCCCCGGCCTGGTCTCGGTCCCCGGCTCGGTCTCGGTCCCGGTCCCCGGCCCGGTCTCGGTGCCTGGTCTCGGTCCCCGGATCGGTCTCGGTCCCCGGCCCGGTCTCGGCCCCCGGCTCGGTCTCGGTCCCCGGCCCGGTCTCGGCCCCCGGCTCGGTCTCGGCCCCCGGCTCGGTCTCGGTCCCCGGCCCGGTCTCGGCCCCCGGCTCGGTCTCGGTCCCCGGCCCGGTCTCGGCCCCCGGCTCGGTCTCGGCCCCCGGCTCGGTCTCGGTCCCCGGCCCAGTCTCGGCCCCCGGCTCGGTCTCGGTCCCCGGCCCGGTCTCGGTCCCCGGCATGGTCTCGGTCCCCGGCTCGGTCTCGGTCCCCGGCCCGGTCTCGGTCCCCGGCTCGGTCTCGGTCCCCGGCTCGGTCTCGGTCCCGGTCCCCGGCCCGGTCTCGGTGCCCGGTCTCGGTCCCCGGATCGGTCTCGGTCCTCGGCCCCCGGCTCGGTCTCGGCCCCTGGCTCGGTCTCGGTCCCCGTCTCGGTCCCCGGCTCGGTCTCGGTCCCCGGCTCGGTCTCGGCCCCCGGCTCCCGGCCCGGTCTCGGCCCCCGGCTCGGTCTCGGTCCCCGGCCCGGTCTCGGTCCCCGGCCCGGTCTCGGTCCCCGGCTCGGTCTCGGTCCCCGGCTCGGTCTCGGTCCCCGGCCCGGTCACGGCCCCCGGCCGTATCACTTTGCTGATAATTGGGAGAAGGCTGATTGGTCTGTAGTTGCTAGGATCTGTTTTTGCACCTTTTTTGTGCAAAGCGGTGATGTTGGCTGATTTCCAAGCAGATGGCAGTTGACCTTGAGCAAAAGAGAGGGTGAACAGAACAGAGAGAGGGTGAGATAGAGCAGCAGAGCAGGATTTTAGGACCCGTGGGCTGATGCCGTCGGGTCCAGTTGCAGAATCAGAGTCGAGGGTTGACAGAAACTTTTCCACCTTGTCAGGAGGAAAGGACACGGAGTCCAGGAGCAGCAGGGTACGACTGGGTATGGTGGGTACAGAGAGGGATGGGTTTGGGACACAAGATTTAGAGGCAAACACAGAGTTGAGGCATTCAGCTTTTTCACGTGCGGAGTCAGCTGTGTAGCCGTTTGAGGTAAGGGAGGGGATGGAGGGGGAACAAACACCAGAAACGGATTTGACCAGACGCCACCAGGATTTGGAAGAGGGAGACAGATAAGAGAGTTCGGTCTTGAGAACGGAGAGATATTGTTTCCTGGCTCTCCTGAGGGTGGACACACACTTGTTTCGGGCTTTGTGAAAGGAAATGAGATTTCCTTCCGTTGGATTTGCTTTCCAGGAGACGAAGGCAAGTTGTTTCTGGGCAACAGCCTCACCACAAGATTCCGTGTACCATGGACGGGAGGAAGGGTATGACAACTGAAGACGAGATGGGATAAATCTGTGCATGAGAGAGAGCAATTTACTTTGGAAGAATTCCCAGGATGAGTTGATGTCAGAGGTGGTAGAGATGGGAGACCAGTCCAGATGATTGATGGCTGCTTGAAGACCGTGCCAGTTGGCCTGAGTGAAATGCCAGACTCGTCGACGCTGAGCAGGCTCCCTGAGGATGGTCAGAGAGATGTCCACTTTAACAAGGACATGATCAGATGTTCCGATCGGAGCAGAAGAAGAGCAGCAGACATTTTCAGGGAAGTTAGTCATAACCAAGTCCAGAAGAGAAGATGTTCCGTTGACTGAGATCCGGGTCGGGAAATTGATTCCATCTTACAAATTTCCATCTTTCAATGTATGGTATAAATGGAGTTTCTCATTTATGGTCTTAGACTGCCCTCGTGTGGCTCGGGATGGCACGGCCGGCAAATACTGTGTTTGGTGAATTTAATTTAAAATCCCTTTTGTGCCTTGCAGACACAAAAGGAATTGGTGAAGCCAACATGGGAGACAACATTCTGTTGGACTGCCTTGGAAGAAACTGAATTCAACTCATTTCCTGCTCACGTGAGTTTAAAATTTCCATCTTACAATGTATGGTATAAATGGAGTTTCTCATTTATGGTCTTAGACTGCCCTCGTGTGGCTCGGGATGGCACGGCAGGCAAATACTGTGTTTGGTGAATTTAATTTAAAATCCCTTTTGTGTCTTGCAGACACAATCAATGCTATCTCCCTTCGCCAAGCAGCCAATAGGTGTGAAGGAATTGGTGAAGCCAACATGGGAGACAACATTCTGTTGGACTGCCTTGGAAGAAACTGAATTTATGGAAGAAACTGAATTTATACCTCGTGAAAAATGTTTTATTATAATTTTTATGTTTTTAATGTTATTTAATAATTTTGATTTTATTCGCTTTGTCCAGAATTATTTAATTCTTAATTACAAAAAGAGAATAAAGTGTGGGCGAGGTCTGTGTGGGCGTGGTCTGTGTGGGCGTGGTCTGTGTGGGTGTGAGGTTTGTGGGTGTGGTCTGTGTGGGCGAGGTCTGTGTGGGCGGGGTCTGTGTGGGTGTGGGGTTTATGGGTGTGGTCTGTGTGGGCGGGGTCTGTGTGGGCGGGGTCTGTGTGGGCGAGGTCTGTGTGGGCGTGGTCTGTGTGGGTGTGGTCTGTGAGGGCGTGGAAAATGAAAAATGAAATTGTGAAAAATGTTTTATTATAATTTTTATGTTTTTAATGTTATTTAATAATTTTGATTTTATTCGCTTTGTCCAGAATTATTTAAATCTTAATTACAAAAAGAGAATAAAGGAAAAAAGAAGGGAAGATGCACCCCCACCCTTGATCCCCCCTCATCCCACCCCTCCCCTCCCCTTGTGTGTGTGGGGAAGGTGGGGGTGGGATGAGGGGGGATCAAGGGTGGGGGTGCACAGGGGGTGTGGTCTGTGTGGGCGTGGTCTGTGTGGGTGTGGGCGGGGTCTGTGTGGGCGGGGTCTGTGTGGGCGAGGTCTGTGTGGGCGAGGTCTGTGTGGGCGGGGTCTGTGTGGGCGGGGTCTGTGTGGGCGGGGTCGGTGTGGGCGGGGTCTGTGTGGGCGTGGCTTATGATTTTTATTTATTTAATTTTTTTTATTACCACTAATTAAATTAGCTAATCTGGGTGGGGTGAATAGAAATGTTGTTTAATGAATTATTAGCTTTGTTTTTTGTAATTCTTGTGAATAAAATGCCCCTAATATTTCTTCCTCATTCATATCATATAATTTGTAAGTCCAAGGGACTGTATCCATTATATCAACAATTTTAAATAATTCATTAGTCCACCTCTTTGTATAACCTTTTTCAAAATGGCTTTTCCATTTGTATATTCTTACCATATCACCAACTTTGAACTTGGGTTTTCTCAAATTAATCTGCTTTTCATATTCTAATTTTGTAAATGTTTCTGATGGTTTTGATTTTGTTGATGAATGAACTGTATTATTGTAATTATCGACAATATTCTGAATTAAATACACCCATTTTTGAGAACCGAGTTGTGTGAATTTTTTATATAGCCTCTCTTTCAAAGTACGATTAAAACGCTCAATAACAACTGCTTTTCCTTCATTAAAGGTGCTGTATAATTTAATACCCTCCCCCTTTAGAAATTTCATAAATATTTTGTTATAGAACTCTGTTCCCTCATCGGTCCACAGTTTCTTTGGTTTTCTTTTACTTTTATTAAATATCTGTTGGAAGGCTAACATCAGAGTATAACCTCTCTTGTTTTTCAAAGGAACAACCCAAGCAAATCTACTCCTCAAATCAATTACGGTTAAAGCATACTTGTATCCCTTATCATTTTTTAGTTCGATTAAATCAGCGGACCATATGTGGTCGGTGTATTTAGAATAAACTTTCCTTCTTTTAAACTTTGTGATTATAGGTTTATGTAATTCATCAGCCAAAAGCTCCTCAGTCTTGATGACATCATTAGAGCCTAATAGTTTATTGAGGGTGAATAACCAAGACCAAGTTTCAATTTAGCATTTATCAAATTTCTCACAATAAACCTATCAACTTTCTCTCTCAACGTTGGATTTTGTATCAAAGACAAATTATACAACATTTCTCTGTCGGCTTTATGTTTTTCAGTCAACGTAGTGGTTTTCCCATAAGCAATATCATGCTTCATACACACTTCGTCAACCCTATTTGTAGGTTTAGACCAAGGTTTAGGATTGTCAGCCTCATCTAATCTTTTATCCAAGTTTGTTCCTGGGCCACAGAAAGAATACCCTGGAAGGTGTAATTCCCCTGGAATTCCAGTTGTTGTAAATTTGCTACCTGACAAAAACTTTTGTATGTCTCCTCCACTTTTAGGAGAGATGAATTGACACTTTTTAGAGCCACACACTTGACATATTCCTTTTTGATAAACTCTATTATTTTTAGCTTTAACATAAGAGATATTTTTAGATTTAGTTTTCTTTTTACATTTGAGACAATAACTCATATTTATTTATGAGAAAAAGTCCTACATAGTGCCAAAACCTTTTTGGTTTTCAACATATACATTTCTATCTTGATTTTTAAAACATAAAGAATCCTTAGAAATGGCTTCACTCTCTCCTCCATTTATTTACAAATAAAACTAACTAAAGTCAATAACACCAACATCATCAACTATATGTTGTATATCTGCTCTCTGAATTCATTATAGCAAATTTAAAAACCAATATATTCGTAAGAGTCATTAATTCTTTATTTTCCTCTTCAGTGCGTTGAGATTGATTTATTTGCCGTAATACCTTCAATCTTTCATTAATCTCAGGAATGGTCATATTTTTATATTTTTCCACCCTCTCTCTTTCCTCCCTCTCCTCCTTCTCCTTCTCCTCCTTCTCCTTTTTCTCCCTTTCATCCTTCTCCTTTTTCTCCCTCTCCTCCTTCTCCTTTTTCTCCCTTTCCTCCTTCTCCTTTTTCTCCCTTTCCTCCTTCTCCTTTTTCTCTCTTTCCTCCTTCTCTTCTTCAACTCCTTCCTCATCCCTTGCTACCCTTGAGCTTGAGCCCCAAAGAATATTATACATATACTCATCTGGATTTTGAGATATTCTTGTATCTATAATTATTTTTCTCATAATAGGATACCAATAAGATTTGTTGACGATTTCTAAAAGAGTTTTATATTTCATAACTTTGAGAAGTTCATTTTTATTTAATATTTTAAACAAGTCTCTATTTGTGGGTTTAACAATATCAGTATAAGGCCAGTTTTTAATGACAAAAATCCCATGTATATGCTCTACATCATAAGGTATGTAATACCGAGCACCCTTTTCTTGTAGGTATCCCTGAATACAAAAATTATAATTCTCTTGTAGTCTTCTTCCTGCCATTTATGTATCATAAATATATGTGAGATTAATATTATGACAGGTAATACCACCCCATCTTCCCACTACCAAATCGGTTTGTATTCCTCGGCTTTCTATCCTTATCTCATGACCTTCCTTCTTTGTCATGCGAACCATCGCTATACTATCATATATTTTTCTTTTCTTAAAACCATGTATTTGTTGTTTACTAATTGTACTTCCACATAAATCCTTATCCTCACCAAGCGGATAATATTCTTCTTTACGAGACTGATTCAAATCATGTAGGTCTTCCAAGTTTATTGAAAAATACCAATTATACCCTAAATCAGGCATATCATACCCACATTTATTAATTCGCATATTAACTATATGTCCTTTATAAAATTCAATTGTAAGCAGGAAGTTAAATTCAATGAGGAAAGGTGTATGGTCAGTATAACCAGGTGTTGTGGTTGTAAATTTTACTTGTTTAACAAAACGTGCTGTTTTATTTAAAAATATATATTGTGATAAATCACTGAATCTAATTAAGTCATTCGCATCTGTAGGGTTTGGATAATTGATTAATTTATAAGTATTCTTCATATTAATATTTTTACTTATACTATATTTTTGTCGTTCAGCCTGTGCCTTTGTATAATAATTTGATAAATCAATATCCTGAGAGGATTTTCCAAAGATAGAACCATCTTTTCCAACATAAGTCATTTATATTAGATTAAAAATGATATCATAAAAATTTTCATTATTGTTGAGTTGAAATAATACATATAAACATAATTGACCACAATATTTAGAATTAATTTCTTGAACTTGAAATGTTTGATAAACACCATTCTGTAAGAATTGTATTACTTCAACAGGTGGTGGCATACCATAACTATCAAAATAATATTTATCCTGACTATTTATGAATACAAACCCAATGAGAACCATTCTGTGTGTCTAAATTCATAATAATATTCTTTGTATTCTTATTTATATGTATTAATTCATCTCTCATACAAATAACCACATTATCAATTTTTAGTTTTTTACAATACTTAGCTGGTTCAATATTTGACGTTGTATTCTTTCCAAATTGTTTAAACCATTTATTCATTTATTTATGAGAAAGATACAATCCATTACCCCTTTTAGTTAGTTTAACACCCGCTTGAGCGATAGAGGAAAGCATATCTCCAACCAACAATCTAGCTTTATCAGGTAGACTTTCAAGTTTTTGAGCAAAATCTACAATTACACCACTTCCACTAATTTGTTTCTCCAACTCCTTGTTATGTCTTTCCAATTCTTTTTGAGCTTTTAGTTGTGCCTTCCTTTCGTTAGCAGTTTTTACCGCTGCTGAAATACCACCAGTCAATGCTCCCGCCGCACTTAAACCAGCAAATAAAGGAATTAGAAACGGGAGAAATCCTCCTCTTGACTCGTCTATTGAATATTTCTTTAACATAGGTTTCGTCATTTTAATTTTAAGTGATCCAACATCATTTAGTGTTTTCACCTGCTCTCTTGTGAGTAAAACATCAATTCTTACTGCTTCTTTTCTTTGAATTGTATTAACATTTTAGTTTTTTAAATTAACATTCCTTCAAGATGTCTCTGATTCCTTAATATCTCTTCCTGGTTACTCCCTCCTCCGGTATGATCGACCTGAGCCTCGGCCTGGTGGTGGGGTGGCTATCTTTATCAAAAACTCTCTTCCTCACTCTCCTTGCACTGCCCTCTCTCCTCCTCACCCCCAGGAGACCTCTGGCTACGGCTTTCTCTCCGCTCCCACCTTTTGTTCATATGTGTTCTGTACCGTCCCCCAAACAGTGATGACTCCATCTACATTTCACTGTCTGACAACATGGACCAACTTCTATCCACTCATCCCAACTCTCTCTTCCTCATATGTGGTGACTTCAATTGTCATCATGCCACCTGGTTGGGTGTGGGTTCCTCTCTCACCAGTCATGGCACCTCAGCAAAGGACTTCTGTGACTCACTGGGATTGACACAATCTGTCAATTTCGCGACCCGGATCTCAGCCAATGGAGTATCTTCTCTTCTAGACTTGGTTATGACTAACTTCCCTGCTAATGTCTGCTGCTCTTCTTCTGCTCCAATCGGTTCTTCTGATCATGTGCTTGTCAAAGTGGACATCTCTCTGGCCATTCTCAGAGAGCCTCCTCAGCGTCGACGAGTCTGGCATTTCACTCAGGCCGACTGGGACGGTCTTCAAGCAGCCATCAATCGTCTGGATTGGTCTCCCATCTCCACTGCCTCTGACATCAATTCTTCCTGGGAATTCTTCCAAAGCAAACTGATCTCTCTCATGCACAGATTTATCCCATCTCGCCTTCAGTTGTCTTACCCTTCCTCCCGTCCATGGTACACTGAATCTTGTGGTGAGGCAGTTGCCCTGAAACAACTTGCCTTTGCCTCTTGGAAGGCTAATCCAACTGAAGGAAATCTCAGTTCCTTCCACCAAGCTCGGAACAAGTGTGTGTCTACCCTCAGGAGTGCCAGGAAGCACTATCTCTCCTCACTCAAGAATGAACTCTCAAACCTGTCTCCTTCCTCCAAATCCTGGTGGCGTCTGGTCAAATCCGTTTCTGGTGTTTGTTCCCCCTCCATCCCCTCCCTTACCTCAAATGGCCACACAGTTGACATCGCACGTGACAAAGCCGAATGCCTCAACTCTGTGTTTGCCTCAAAATCCTTAGTCCCAAACCCTTCTCTCTCTGTTCCCCACCTTTCCCAGTCGAACCAAACTGCTCCTGGACTCTGTGACCTTCTCTCCTGACAAGGTGGAGGAGTTTTTGTCAAACCTCGACTCTGATTCTGCAACTGGACCAGATGGCATCAGCCCACGGGTCCTAAAATCCTGCTCTGCCGCTCTATCTCACCCTCTCTCTGTTCTTTTCACCCTATCTTTTGCTCAAGGTCATCTGCCAGCATCCTGGAAATCAGCAAACATTACCGCTTTACACAAAAAAGGTGCAAAAACAGACCCTTGCAACTACAGACCAATCAGCCTGCTCCCAATTATCAGCAAAGTCATGGAATCCATCATTGCTTCGGATATGAAATCTTTCCTCTTCTCCAATGGCTTGATCTCTGATCATCAATTTGGTTTCAGACCAGGTCACTCTACTCTGGACATGCTGCTTCTGCTGTCTCAACAATGGATGGAGGTCCTCAATGCCAAACAGGAAATCAGAGCTGTCTCCCTTGACATATCACGTGCCTTCGATACGGTCTGGCACCCAGCTCTGCTCACCAAACTCTCCTCCTATGGTATCCATGGAAATCTCCATGCATGGCTTGCGGACTTCCTCTCTGGTCGTAGTCAACGTGTGGCCCTGAATGGATTTCTCTCATCTCCCCTTCCCGTTCAGGCTGGAGTTCCCCAAGGCAGTGTGCTGGGCCCTGTGCTTTTTCTGGTCTTTATCAATGATCTCTCCGACTCTCTGGAAAATCCTCTGTATCTCTTTGCTGATGACTCCACTCTCTGCCGCTCCATTCCTCTTCCCTCAGATCGGCAGTCTGCAGCCTCCTCACTCTCTGAAGACCTGGACAAAATCACAGACTGGTCAAACATGTGGAACATGTCTTTCAATCCTGACAAATCTCACACTCTTACTATGTCTCTCCGAAAAGATCGACTGGACAACCCTTCCATCTACTTTCTCAACAATCCTCTCCAAGAAGTTCTGTCGCTCAAGCTTTTGGGTCTCTCCATCTGCCATGATCTTTCTTGGGAAAACCACATTTCCAAGCTGGCCTCCAAAGCCAGTCGCCGACTGGGCATCCTCCGTCGTGCGAAGTCCTTCCTAGGCACACCTGAGCTCCTCACCACATACAAGGCTTTCATCCGCAGCTCAATGGAATACTGTTCTCCCCTATGGGCTGGTGCTCCTGCCTCACACCTGGCTCAGCTTCACGCTGTTGAATCCAAAGCTTTCAGAATCATTGGAATCTCCCGCGATGAAGCTATCTCTGAGGGCCTTTCACTCACTCACCACAGGCAGGTAGGTGGTCTTTCTGTCTTCTACCGACTCCTCTCCGGCCTTGCTCCCCCAGCTCTCTCTGTGCTCTGTCCCCCAAATATTCCTACAGGTCGCACAAGATCTGCCAGCCACCCTCTGATGGTTAAACTGCCGAAATCTCGGCTCTCTGCTCACCTTCACTCTTTCATTCCTCTTTTCTCCCGCCTCTGAAACAAACTCCCACACTCACTTCAATCACACTCCTCCCTCCAGGTCTTCAAAACAGCTGTTCACCACCATCTCTTATCTTCCCCCATCCAAAACCTTGATCTTTTCTACCCCCACTAATTCACCCCAGATCCACCTTGTTTGAAATTCCAACTTCTTTCCTGGAAGTCTTGGCAGTGTCCATATGTTTTATACCTCTCCCACCCCCACCCCTTCCCATGCCTCCCCCCCAAAGCCCTCTCCCTCCCACAGTTCTCTCGATGTCTCCATGTCTCTCGGTGCCTGCTCTCAAATGTTGTGTTTGTGTCCTTCCCCCTCTCTCCCCATCTTGTCTACCGCTCCCGATGTTATTTGTTTTGTGTGTCTGTTTGTCTTTCTGTGTGATTAATGTTCGCTCTTTCACGAGCCTCGATCTTGTATACAAAAAAAAAACAACAAAAAAAAAACAAACAAAAAAAACATTAATAATACAAGGCTTTTGATTTTGAATACAAGATGTTAATTTATTAAGATTGATTTGATTAACATATACCCCAACCATTTATTTATGAGAAAAAACCTATGTGATATTAATCATAACACCATTATCTGTATTAATCTGTAATTCTGTTTCCTCCAAAAGCAAACAATAGACATCAACTTCTTCATTCTCTCCTCTCAATGTATAGAGAAGTATCCACTCTATTCGACTTTATAGTTTCCTTTTGAGAACTCAGGTCAATTGCGTAGATTGTATAAAGTTTTTGAAATGGAACCATATCCAAAATAGGATCATTATTACCGTTGCTTTCACACACCTTTTGGTAAGACTTGTAGGCTTCCGCATAATCATTTTTTTCCCAATCAATTTCCAATCTATCTCGCGGGTAAAATGTGCCATCAAGAGAAACCCGAAGTTGTTTCACCTTAGCATTATCACTCAGCGCATTATTCTTATCAGTACCTTCATCTCCATCTGGTTTCTTAAAAATGAGCCATAGGTATCGTGGTTTTCCTTCCAGAACACCTAAATTCCAAGTGTAGGTAGTGTGTTCCAGTTTAACGTGTTGACATCTTCTTTTAAGGTATGATACATTTAGCGGTTTCTTTGAGTTAAGTCTTCTATTCAACATCTCTTCCGTTTTAAGATTAGGAGTATATTCACTAATATACCAACACATATCATTAATAACAAATTTATTATTTTCACCAAAAGCATTTTCAACCCCAAAAAGCAACCTATTTACATTATCATTCCTTTGTAGTTGAAATCTAATTTTAAGACCATACAAAACTTTGTCATAATCACAAAATCCAAATATACCTTTGAGAGGTACTGCTACGGTAAAACTATTCTCTGCTTTTGCGTCATCATTATATATTGCCTTCCTTTGACTATAACCAGGGTCTTGGAGAGGAGGATAAGGAAGAAAGTGAAGATTGACGAAATGCAGTTTGGATTTATGCCAGGAAGAGGAATGACAGACGTGCTCTTTATTGTGAGGCAGTTGCAGGAGAAGTATATGGAGAAGAGGAAGAAGTTGTTTCTTGGGTTTGTAGATCTGGAGAAAGCATTCGATTGGGTTCCACGTGAAGTAGTGACATGGGCATTGAGGAAGTTAGGAGTGGAGGAATGGTTGATCAGAGTAGTGATGGCAATGTACAAAAGAGCCCGCACAGTGGTAAGGACGAAGGACGGGTACAGTGGTGAGTTTGAGGTGAAGGTGGGAGTGCATCAGGGGTCGGTACTAAGTTGTAGTTGTGATACACCTTCCCCATTTTCAAGCAGTACAGTAAGGCTATAAAGGATGTATAATTAGAATGTGAGTACACTTACCAAGTTTGTACAATTAGAATGTAAGTACGTCAAAAAGATTTACAATTAGAATGTGAGTATGTCTATAAAGTATGCATAATTAGACTATGAGAACCTCTATAAAGTATGTACAATTAGAAGGTGAGTCTGTCTTTAAAGTATGCATAATTAGAGTGTGAGTACCTCTATAAAGTATGTACAATTAGAATGTCAGTATGTCTATGAAGTATATTCAATTAGATTGTGAGTGCATCTTTATAGTACGTACAATTAGAATGGGAAGACATATATAAAGTATGCATCATTCGATTGTGCGTACCTCTATAAAGTATGTACAATTAGAATCCGAGTACGTCAAAAAGATTTACAATTAGAATGTGAGTATGTCTATAAAGTATGCATAATTAGAGTGTGAGTACCTCTATAAAGTATGTACAATTAGAATGTGAGTACATCTATAAAGTACGTACAATTAGAATGGGAGTACATCTATAAAGTATTGTCATGTTCACTGGGTGACGGATGGCCAACCGAGCTTTAACTCCAAGGCGTGTCCTCAACTATGGCGGTAGTGACACACCTGGGGGTTGTGGAGGGCAGCAAGAGCTTACCTGGATGGACGGGCACGGCACGGGGTTTTTTCCGAACCACCAACAAATAAACAGGACAGGACAAGGAATTTAAAATGTAACAAATAATGAGTTTAATAAAATAAATGCCATGATAACAAAATGTGTGGTAAAATCTAATTCCGAAATGAGGATCCTCCAGACAGACTCATATACAGATACAGGGAGAAATAAACGAAAGTAAAAATGTGTGTGGTGCGTTTGCCTGCTATTCCGCCTTGCGCCCTTGACCGTCCAGGGCCGTCACAGGTCCCACATCCCTGCACGGGAAAACACGCCTTGGCGCGGTCGCGTTCCCCACCAGCCTCCGACGTGTGGCGAACAGGTCCTACCTCACTCCTTCTTTGTACCTCCTGCAAAGCCACACCGAGCTCTGACGTTCTTCCCAGGCGCACACAGCACCAAGCACCACCACCACCACGAGCCAACACCAAGGAGAGAGAGAGAAGAAGAGAAGGATGCATCCACCTCCCACAGCAGCCAGGAACAGAGTGAGAGAGCGTGAATGCAACCGCCTGTGACCAAGCCCAGAATGAGAGAGAGCATAAACTGTGACTGCCTGTGACCAAGCCCAGAATGAGAGAGCACAAACTGTGACTGCCTGTGACCAAGCCCAGAATGAGAGAGCACAATCTGCAACTGCCTGTGACCAAGCCCAGAATGAGAGAGCACAAACTGTGACCGCCTGTGACCAAGCCCAGAATGAGAGAGAACATAAACTGTGACCGCCTGTGACCAAGCCCAGAATGAGAGAGCACAAACTGCGACCGCCTGTGACCAAGCCCAGAATGAAAGAGCACAATCTGCGACCGCCTGTGACCAAGCCCAGAATGAGAGAGCACAAACTGTGACCAAGCCCAGAATGAGAGAGCACAAACTGCGACCGCCTGTGACCAAGCCCAGAATGAGAGAGCACAATCTGTGACCGCCTGTGACCAAGCCTAGAATGAGAGAGCACAAACTGTGACCACCTGTGACCAAGTGCCAGGACGAGAGAGAGCACAAACTGTGACCGCCTGTGACCAAGCCCAGAACAAGAGAGAGAAAGATGGCAGTTGCTTTGCCTTTTTGTCCCTGGTCCTGGAATGTTCTATAATGACGTCACGCACGCGCCAATCAATGAGCGCCATCGCATCAGTCCATGGCCATGACAATCATCACATTTTGGGACGGGGCCTAACAGCCCTTCCGGTCATCCCTTGCAATGACTGCGCTGGTGGCGTCAGTGGCAGTCGAATGTCCGGATCCGGTCGGCGGTTGTGGTTTATTTAATGTAGGTGCGGAATGCATGGCTAAACTTGGAAGACCTACATGATATGAATCAGTCTCGTAAAGAAGAATATTATCCGCTTGGCGAGGATAAGGATTTATGTGGAAGTACAATTAGTAAACAACAAATACATGGTTTTAAGAAAAGAAAAATATATGATAGTATAGCGATGGTTCGCATGACAAAGAAGGAAGGTCATGAGATAAGGATAGAAAGCCGAGGAATACAAACCGATTTGGTAGTGGGAAGATGGGGTGGTATTACCTGTCATAATATTAATCTCACATATATTTATGATACATAAATGGCAGGAAGAAGACTACAAGAGAATTATAATTAATTAGCATAGATCCACCCCTCGCATGGAGACACATATACGATCTGACCGGACATGCGGGCTGACTTAGTTACAAGAGGATTTCTTCTTCTTTGCGACATTCAGAGCACACTACCCTATACAATCTACCTGGACTAAGGTATTTCATTGCCTACCCCCATAAATGTAACACAGCCCCCGGCCCGGAACCTTAGCTCCTGCAAGGTTCACTGCAGGCGTTACCGTTCCAGCCTTAACACTTACCGACTCAACACTTAATTAGCCTATGAAATAAATTAGAAGGGGCTGTGGGAAGCGAGCCATAGCTAACTTACCTGTTATTCTTACCGTTCTACACCCCTTAACAACAATTCAAATATTGACAACTCTTGGAGTCCCCTGTCAATTCCTGGGGCAGGTAGAAAAAATGGTCAACACACAAAAACTCCATCTTTGCCACAAAACCTTAATAAAACTGCGAGAACATTTGTACAACCCGTGTCCCTCTACAGACCACGTCCCCCGGTGGATGCCACAATACCCAATGTTACCTGCGGAGCCAACCCAATTTAACAGAATTTCCGCAGGCCCTGTCCTGGTGATAGAGGTGAGTGATATTGCTCGGTGGATCTTCCCCCATTCATTCACACAAACCCAATAATCAGTCATACACATTTCAATAATCAATACCACTCATTCCAACGCCCATGCAAGACCATAGCTTAAATGTCATTACATCCATGCGATCCTCAACGAGGCAGAGGGGAGGTACCCAACAAGCAAGATGGTGGGGGCACTTCAGGCTGTGGTGCCCGCAGTCCATAAAACAAGTGCCCGACTTGCGACAAATAGGGTGATATATCCTTTATCTCAAAGAGAGATTGCACCTGTGACCATAAATTTGCAATTACAAAAAAAAAATCCTTGACTAAGATCTGACACGACACACTGCTGCATGCAATGCGGACATGTGATATTTTCTTCCAATTCACATGTAAAATCGTTAACATAGCTGAAACAAAATAGACAATAAAAGTGAAAAGTCAGTTGAATAACATTGTTGAACTACATGGTATTCATAGAATACTCATCCTGCGCAGTCAACTTGTTGTGAGCCAACTCTTCTGTTTTTGAACATTGTTTTTCTTTGATCCAATATGGCTGCCAGACCACGTGAGCGATGACATCATAAATTTATATTCTCTAATATAATTGTTTCATAGATCACGCTCAATACATTTCAAGCTGATCAGACTAAGCGTTGTCTCTGTCGAATTATGACGTCATAATTATGGCACCAATGACGTAATCGTTAACAATACCTATTCCCCATGTGGAGTTCTTTACAATGAGCCACGTTTCAATTTTTTCCAAGCAGCGGTTTTGGAGATATAGAGGTGCAACATTTTTCGGTTTTTCCAAGTTAGCGCCAGTATCACATGATCTATGACGTCATGATTATCATTAAAATATTCCAAAGGAGGTGGCGCTCCTATGGTGAAAATTTAGTGTCCATCAGACCAACAGTTGCTGAAAAAAACATTCATAATGATCGGATGGATAAGTGTTGTATATGTCGAATTATGACGTCATAATGAAGGCACCGATGAAATCATCAGAAACATATCTTATTCTCCATGGGGAGTAGTTGACAATGAGCAAGGTCTCAATTTTTCCCATGGAGTGGTTTCAGAGATATAGAGGTGCGAAGTTTTTCCAAGATCACACCTGTACCACATGGCCTATGGAGTCATGATTGTCATTAAAATATTCGACATGAGGAGGCGCTCCTATGGTGAACATTTCGTGCCCATCAGACTAACAGTTGCTGAGAAAAAAAATTCACAATAATTGGATACGTATTGCACTTGTCGAATTATGACGTCACACCATCACTTCCATTTGCCATATTCCTCATGACTTCCATCATTGCCATATTCGTCAATGCAATGTTGTGGATCTTCATCATCTGTTGACAGCATCTCTCTTAGTTACAAATTCGGCATCAATATCATCTCCACTTCAGTGATGCAATGTATCACAGTCCTTTGCACTACGTGGATCTGCATCAGCCACTTCTCCTTGACCGCAAGTTTGGGGAATCTGAAAACAATTCAGAACAAAATACCTAACATTATGATACAGAAATATTCAGCATTTTAGTGAGCAACTGTGAAAGTAAGCCTAAATACAAAAACAATTGAGGGTTCACACAATTTATGTAATGTCTTATAAGCTGGGAACACATTCTTTCCTCTTTTATTAGGAAATACGAATGTAAGCTACCACTGTTTTCATGGTACAATGGTTTGATTACATGTAGGTAATGCAAGAAATTAGGAGAGAAACTTTGTTAAATATGAAAGAAAAATATTATCAGAAATTTTATTAATTAATTCACATATGTGGGAAAATTACACACCCAGAGCAAGAATCAAACCCAGGTCTTCTGCTGAAACGTACCAGCGCTCTGCCATCTGAGCTGTCTGGGCGACCCTGACCAGTGACCAAGCATGCCATTTTCCCACACATAGAATTGCCACTCTCTTTCCGTCAATGCATCCGGGGCACTCGCTTACAACCATAGGAGCACCAACGGCCTGGCCATGAGAGGGTCTTCCTCCAATGGGATAACAAATCCATGTCCGCTATTACAAACACCACTTGGGGCGTAGTCGCCCAGATAGCTAGATAGAGATACCCAGAAGATAGAACACGGAAAACACCTCTTCAATTGCCATCCATGACGAGGAGAAAATTCATCATTGATTGGCCCGCCAAACACGGAGAGAAAAGTAATATCTGCGATATAAATCAACCACACAACGTTGCTGGTGTCGGTGAGCTTATGGAAGTGACGTCATTTTCCCCAGAATCGACTGACTGTTTGGGTGAAAATAAAGTCTCGTGTTTGTCTCATGTATTAGTCTGCATGAGTGGTTGATTTATATCGCAGATCCTCCACGAGACTTGGAGCTTGTAAGCCCCCCCCCCTAGCCCCCCTCTCTCCTGCCCAAAAACAGAGTGAACACATCTGTGTCAAGATAGGCTTAAAATTAATAATAAACAAGCGTTACACCTAGGTCCCCCGTCGGTGAAGTGATGCGAGTTGACAAAGTCGAAGACGCAAGGCGGCCATCTTGGATTTTGACGTGGTGACCCAATTTTGAATAGCGTTCTCCCTTATGCGTAGATACACCCACACACCAGATTAGAAGTTGGTACTTCGCTTATTTTCCAAGATATTTAGCTCACAAGGTTCAGACATATATATGATGGCGGCCATCTTGGATTTTGACGTGGCGACCCAATTTTCAAGAGCGTCTTCCTTATGCCGAGATACACCCACACACCAAATTAGAAGTTGGTACTTCGCTTATTTTTCAAGATATTCAGCTCACAAGGTTCAGACCTACATGGCATCAGACATACATGGCGGCGGCCATCTTGGATTTTGACGTGGGTTGCACCCACACGCCAAATTCGAATGCGGTCCTTCGCGAACGCACGCTCGCACGCACGGACGGACGGATGGACACATGGACGGAGGGGAAAACCATAGTCCCCCTTTCGCTCCGCGGTGCGACGGGGGAAAATAAAAACGTTAAGGAGGTTTTCTTAATTAAATATTTTTATTTTGTTACAATCATCTTGAGGAAAGTTCAATGACTGGAGCCAGATTATTAAAGCTCTGTCCAACAACGAACATTAGGTAACTGTAGTAAGTTCAGGAATCTCCTTCAATTCAAGTGGTTTATTAAAGACGATAACAAGCTCTCACAGAGCACACGGCCATCATGACGAGCCGCCATCACCACTGAAGCCACGCCCCCAGACGTCACAACGCAGTACGTAGTACCAATCGCAACAGTAACCATGGAAACGCGTCTCAAACAAATCAATTTTTCTGGTGATGTTCCGTTCATTCCGTGGATTCGCTCATTGTGACTTCATTTGGATGTTTTACTGTCCTCGTTCGAAAAGTTAATCATCGTTTTTTCCCTCAAAATGATGAGTTCAAGTTCAACGGACGATCTTCCTGCAACACGGCGCCGTCTCCAAGAGGTAAGATGGTTATTTATCACGGAATGCTAAACCTGATCTTTGTACCTCCAATAATGAACGACGAAATGCAGGAAATATCAATCTCTCCTTTCTTCTTTGTCCGATAACGTTCCTGTTTCCACGTCTTTCAGTCAGCATCCGTTAGAGCACGGTAATGTGTGAATGTCGTAAATGGGTTACTGTAAATGACAACATTATATAATTTTTTTGCCGTTAGTGGTTGTTAAATATCGCCTCATTATATGATCTATTTTCAATTTCGTTGTACTGCAACTGGTAATGTTAAATTTAATCAACTGCCATCTTGATTGATTTCTGACGCATTTCCGGTCATACAGTGCGTCGTTCTTGGCGAGGACCGCATCGCAGCTTTGTGTACATACGCAATCAGGAAATAGTGCTGTATATTACCCCTGATTTGTATCGATATACTTGAGGTTGAACACTTTGTTACCACAATATGTGTTTGTCAAGCCCAGAGTTATGCATTGGAATACTTTTTAATGTACGTGTGTGATTATTTAGACCATGTTCGAAAGTAGTCTGAACGGATTTTATTCATTCGCCACACGTCTTTGAATGGAGAATGGCCGTATTAGTCGAAGCACGGAAACTCGTCTTTGGAGCCCAGCATAAAGAGGCAACAAGTTTCTGCGGTGTCAATAGGAGTTCGAAACTTCCTTACGGTGTGCAATCGCTGTATGGTGAGAAGAATAAAGTTCAAGACACCCGTATTGAGATCTTTGCTCGTGATTATGCTGAGCTATCTACAGTTACATTTATCACAAGTTCATAAAGAGCGTACGGTATGTCCTGCTCTGGAAAGATCCGGTCAGAGAGAACATATATGATGTCCAAAATCGATGTTAATACAAACATGTGAACATCCATGTTAACCGTGTGTTCTGTGATCACAGGATAGAGGGAGAGGAAGAACTCGATCTTCTCTCACAAAACATAGCTTGGTCCATGAATCGTGATTCCCTAAGTAAAACGGAGGTGGGCACTTCGATACCTGAGAGGGCTCCGTTCCACCTTTTTAAACCCACATATATGGGCATAACAACCAGCGACACACACACACACACATATATACACACACACACACACACACACCACACACACAATGTGTGGTGTGTGAGGTGATGGGTGTAGGCGGTATGCCTATTGTAGTTTATCTGTGCTGTGTCACCTGATGTGGAGTGTTCTGTTGTGTCGTGTATAGTTTGGTGTGTGATGTAGTGTGCTTCGGGCTCTTATGTTATCTCCATATGCGGGTTTCAGAATGTGGAGCGGAGCCCTCCTTGGTGTCAAAGTATCAACCTCCGTTAGTGTGTGTATATATATACACGACAGGTCAAAAGTTTTAGAACACCTCAATTATCCAGTTTTTATTAAAAATTTACGCAGTTTAAAGTCTCGATGTACTCTGAAATTAAGCTTAGAACAAATAAACAATTGGAAATAATAAAGAAATCATAGAATCATTTTGTTTAACAAAATTTAATTTAAATTTTGACTCGGCAAAGTAGCCACCTTTTGCAGATATAACCGCCGAACACACTCGTGGCATTCTTTCTACAATGGAAATCAAATATTGTTCGGGAAGTTCTTCCAAACACTGTTGCAGAAGTTCCCACAAATGTGTTGCACTTGTAGGTTGCTTTGCTTTCACCCTTCTGTCCAGGTCATCCCAAACCAGCTCGATGGGGTTTAAGTCTGGAGACTGTGCTGGCCATTCCATGATTTGAAGCCTACCGTCTTGTTCTTTTCCTCGAAGGTAGTTTTGACATAGCCTGGAGGTGTCTTTCAGGTCATTATCTTGCTGTAGGATGATGAACCCCTGACCAACTAGGCGGATACCAGAGGGTATTGCATGGCGCTGTAAAATGCTGTGGTAGCCCATTTGGTTCAGGGTGCCAGTCACTCTGTGCAAGTCGCCGACTCTGGATCCAGCAAAAGAGCCCCAGACCATCACGCTTCCTCCTCCATGTTTGACAGTTGGTGTCACACACTGAGGAACCATCCTTTCACCTACTCGACGGCGTACAAAAACCCTGCGTGATGAACCAAAGATTTCAAATTTCCTTCTTCCAGTCTTCAGCAGTCCACTGGTGGTGCTTCATGGCCCAGGCAAGCCTCTTTTTCTTATTTTGCCATTTTAGCAATGGCTTTCTTACTGCCACTCGACCTGTCAAACCTGCAGCTCGAAGTCTTCTCTCCACAGTTGAGATTGAGACTTGCTCACTTCGAGCAGTGTGAAGCTGTGCTTGAAGCTGTTGTCCTGTGAGCCGCCTATCACCCAAGCTGTTGACTCTCAGAAACTTTTCTTCTGATTCTGTTGTGGCTTTGGGTCTGCCAGACCTCTTCCTGTCAGAGTTTCCTGCAGTTTCCAATATACTACTTCCTGCAGTGCAATATTGTCGAAATAATGCTGCAGAGGGTGTAATAACAGTCTGTTCCAATACTGCTTTTATACAGGCAGGGGGTTTGTAATCAAGTAATCAGCAGAGGTTGGGACACCTGTAGGAATTGTTTGCATCAACTTTCAAGGCTTAATTTACTTACATTGCTGCAGAACAGCTGTAAGTTGTTAATCCATTATATGTTCCCTGAAGAAGGCCTTTTTTTCACAATAAAACTGTGCAATTTACATTATTTTCGCGTTTTGCTAAGCTAAACTTTTTTTTTACCTCGAGCAGTTTACTGCTTACCTTTGTACCATTTCAGTTTATTCACTGGACATTAAACTGTAAATTAAAATTTCAATAAAAACTGGAAAAATTGAGGTGTTCTACAACTTTTGACCGGTAGTGTATATATATATATATATAAGCAAAGATTTGCGGTTGGGAGTAAATCCAAATGACTCCATGGTAAGATCTGCAACCTTTAATTGAGCAATGACTCAACGTTTCGATTAACAACATGTGAAGCCACACGCCTCCGTTAATGTTCCTCAAGACTGATAAAATCATCTCAACATCCCCTTATATGCAAAGTGGGCGGGGTATATGCAAAGTGGGGTGGGCAAAGCTGGACAGCCAATGAAACCGTATCACACCGCTCTCATGAACTGAGAACGTTGCTGACCAAATTCAAAAATCAACCGCATATTAACGGTTCAAAATAATCCTGTAAGCAATGCTCGATTATAAATCAAGTGTTTAGAAAATCCGGAACAATCATTACATTTAATTAGAAGTTAAACTTGAAAATAATTAAATTGTAAATTAAATTAAAACTGTAAATATGTGAAAGCAAAAATTTTTAGGGATGAAATAAAATTGCCATAATATCAAGATCATCACATGTGGGAATGCAGTAAAGGGGAATGCGGGAAGGGGGAGTCATAGGGGGGATAAAAATGGGGAGGGGGGAAGCGGAGGGGGGGGGGGGGAGGGTTGGGAGAGGGGTGGTTTGGGAGAGGCGTGTTTGGGGGGGGGGTAGGGGGAGCGGGCAAATTGTCCACTTAAAAACCTTGTGTGACATATTATGTGGACTCGTTCAAAGTATGGAATGCCTGCTTCGTTTGCACAAGAGTGGATCAAACGCTACCGGTAATTCAACCACCTCTTGTGTGATTGAGGTAACAGTTTCTTCCGTGTGCCAAGCCTCCAAAACACATCTTCTGTTTCTGTTAGGTGTGGAGCCCAAAATATTAACCCTATCCCATAAAGGTGTGTGGCCTTCCTTAAGGCCGTGTTTGGCAATAGCAGATCTGCTGGGATAATTACATTCAAATGCTTTTTGGTGTTCAGCAATACGTTGACCTAAGGTCCTCCCGGTTTAACCCACATACTCAGCTCCACAACCACAGGGCACTACGTATACCACCCCTGACCTATCCGTCTTCGGAAGCTTGTCCTTGACCCTCATAAGAGCTTGGCGAAGGGTGAAAACCGGTGTGAAACTCACCCTCACTCCTGCCGATTTCAAAATTCTGCCGACCGTCTGTGAAACCCCCGGTACAAAAGGCAGAACACACAAACCCTTTGGTTGTTCTCTCGGTCTCAGCCTGTTGTGTGGGGAAGCCCTTATCGTTTTCCTGTTGGGTAACAAGCTGTCAGGATAACCATTTGCCCTCAACACATTTTGAAGATGGTCCACCTCACTCATCTTGTGTTCAAAGGTAGATGGTAACTCACGTGCTATTTTTGAGAGGGTGTGCACAACCGATCTTTTGTGTTCCATTGGATGGCAAATCTTAGGGTGAGGGTCTCAAAATATGATTTGACACATGAAAGCTTGCTTGGAGTTTGTAAAAAAGCACCCAAAGGACTCTCAGACGGTGAGAAACAAGATTCTGTGGGCTTTCATGTGTCTTTCACTGAGGAGAGGCTTCCGTCTGGCTACTCTGGCATAAAGCCCAGATCGGTGGAGTGTTGCAGTGATGGTTGTCCTTCTGGAAGTTTCTCCCATCTCCACACAGGATCTCTGGAGCTCAGCCAGAGTGACCATCGGGTTCTTGGTCACCTCTCTTACCAAGGCCCTTCTCCCCCGGCTGCTCAGCTTGGCCGGGCGGCCAGCTCTAGTTAGAGTCCTGGTTGTTCCAAACTACTTCCATTTAAGAATTATGGAGACCACTGTGCTCTTGGGAACCTTCAATGCAGCAGAGATTTTTTTTGTAGGCTTCTCCAGATCTGTGCCTCGACACAATCCTGTCTCTGAGCTCTGAGGGCAGTTCCTTCGACCTCATGGCTTGGTTTTTGCTCTGATATGCATTGTCAGCTGTGAGACCTTATATAGACAGGTGTGTGCCTTTCGAAATCATGTCCAATCAATTGAATTTACCACAGGTGGACTCCAATCAAGGTGTGGAAACATCTCAAAGATGATCAAGAGAAATGGGAGGCACCTGAGCTCAATTTCAAGTGTCATAGCAAAGGATCTGAATACTTATGTAAATGTGATATTTAAGTTTTTTATTTTTAATAAATTTGCAAAACTTTCTAAAATCATGTTTTCTCTTTGTCATTATGGGGTATTGAGTGTAGATTGATGATATCGGGGAAATGAGGGAAAATGAGGGATGATATGAGGGAAAAAATGAATTTAAACGATTTCAGCATAAGGCTGCAACATAACAAAATGTGAAAAAAGTGAAGGGGTCTGAATACTTTATGAATGCACTGTAATATACAGCACAACATGTCACGTATAATATGTGTATATAATATACAGTACAACGTGCCATGTATAATATATGTGTCGATAATATACAGTACAACATGTTACATATATGTGTGTATATCATATACAGTACGTCACATGTAATATGTGTTCAAAATATACAGTACAACATGTCACGTATAATATGTGTGTGTATATGATATACATTACAACATGTCACGTATAATATGTGTGTATATGATACAGTATACATTAGACTCTCTTGGTTACGCCAGTGCCAATGAGATTGGCCTAAGTCCATGTGAATGTTGGCAGAAGGCGGAAGACTAACAGTTATGGGGATCGCTAACAGTTCATGGACCAAGTTTAAAAAGAGTAGGCTGGTGTGTGCCCTACCCTGGCCAAATGACAAGTATGCAACCATTAAATGATGATATTACTCAGATTTCAATAAACTGTACTCGTCTTAGGTTGATAATAATTTTCGACGAGATACCATGTACGTTTATCATATCTTGATCCTTTCACCATTCTCTCTCATCTATTCCTGCAGGAATGGCAGCGTACAGAAGGTGGAGCTCCAGTGGTCTATTATCAGCACGTGGATGAAAACGCCATTGAGCAGTTCTCATCTACAATATCAATGGACTACAGGATGGCAGTTGATCACCAGTTACAATTTAATGAGAAGAGAATGGAAAACTTAAAAAATGCACAGTACGTTTTTGTATTACATTGGAATGTTTCCTACTAATATACAGTGGTAAGAAAAATTTCTGAACCGTTTCGTATTTTCTGTATTTCAGCATAAATCTGACCTAAAATGTGATCATATTTTCATTCAAGTCCTAAAAATAGGGGCAGTACCCATGGGTGCTCACCTGGTAGAAAAGAGCAGTATACTACACCGACTACAAACAACAACAACATGCATTTTAAGGCCATTTTCCCTGCTAGAGCGGGGGTTATCCTTGCGGTCCCCATGACAATCTTCTCCATCTTGCCCTATTTTCTGCATCTCTCCTTGTTAACCCCCTTGTCCGCATTTCTTCTTCCACCATCTTTAGCCAAGTCTTTCTCGGTCTTCCCCGTCCTCTACTTCCTTCTACATTCATTTCTATCACTCTTCTCAACCAGTCACTTTCATCCTTCCTCAACACATGACCAAACCATCTCAACCTGTTCCTCTTCACAACATCAATCACAGGCTCTATTCCCATCATTTTTCGCAATTCATCATTTGTCTTCCTCTCTCTCAACGATACTCCGCACATCCATCGAACCATTCGCATTTCCACCCTTTCCAACCTTCGTTGCTGCTCTACGTTCATTACCCGTGTCTCGCTCCCATAAATCATAACACTTCTCACACATGCAGCATACACCTTTCCCTTCAGCTTCAACGACACTCCCCTCCTCATCAGCACGCCACTCAGTTCCCGAAACTTCTTCCATGCACATCTCACTCTAGCAACCGTCGCCGAGTCTGATCCACCTTCTCCATTCAGCATGTCTCCCAGGTAGCAAAATGTTTTCACACCTTCCAGCTTCAGGCCGTCTCCAAGATCCAACTCAACATTTCCTCCATCTGTAGCTCCCTCTGTGCACACCTTACATTTGAATGTAGCTGCCACACTGGTTAATGACCCTCTCAGACCACAACATTTTTGATGAACCCACTCAGCGCACATTGTACATTGAATGGAATTCACTCCGACACCCTTCCTGCACACAGCACAGGGCCACTTCCCAGTTCTTTCCACCTCACCACATGCTTTACCCCTTGCCATCACCTTCGTCTTTCCGATATTCACCTTCAGACCTTTTGTCTCCATACATTCCTTCCACTTGTTCATCTTTTCCTTCAGTCCATCCATACTTTCCGCAATCAACACCAGATCATCTGCATACAACAACTCCCACGGTAAACCCTCCTTTACGTTCTGAGCCAGCACCTCCATCACAGCTACAAATAGTAGTGGACTTAGTACCGACCCCTGATGCACTCCCACCTTCACCTCAAACTCACCACTGTTCCCGTCCTTCGTCCTTACAGCTGTGCGCACTCTTTTGTACATTGCCATCACTACTCTGATCAACCATTCCTCCACTCCTAACTTCCTCATTGCCCATGTCAATACTTTGCGTGGAACCCTATCGAATGCTTTCTCCAGATCAACAAACCCAAGAAAGAACTTCGTCCTCTTCTCCATGTACTTCTCCTGCAACTGCCTCACAATAAAAAGCGCGTCTGTCGTTCCTCTTCCTGGCATAAATCCAAGCTGCATTTCGTCAATCTTCACTTTCTTCCTTATCCTCCTCTCCAACACCCTTTCCAATACCTTCATTCCATGCTCAAATAACTTTATCGCTCGGTACGAGCCACACTCCAGAGGGTCACCTTTCCCCTTGTATAGAGGGACGAGGGTACTCAGTTCCCAACCCACTGGAATGCGGCCTTCTTCACCACCAGATTACAGATCTCTGTCATTCTCTTCACACCCCAACTTCCTGCTGCCTTCAACATATCTCCCAGAACTCCCGTCGGCCCTCCCGCTTTTCTACTCTTCATTGCTTTTATCGCTTCCTCAACTTCCTTCTCAGTTATCTTCTCTGCCGGTCCTAAAACTGGGTTACTCTCTATGTTGCCATCCCATTCATTCTCTGTATTCAACAGCATTTCCATAGATCTTTTTCATCTTCCTTTAATTCCATCTGGGTCAACAACGATTTGTCCCACTTCATCCTTCAAGCAACTCACCCCCATCACATCACACCTCTCTTTTGCTATCTGCTTTGCAATCCTGAGTACTGCTCTGTGACCCTCTTCCGAATCCAAGCGTTCTCCGAACATTTTCCTACATGCCTCCTGCGCCTTTTTGTACCTCTTTCTTTGCAGCCTTCTTGGCTGCCTTATAACTTTCATGCTCTGCTGTTTCTACTCCCGTACCCCACGTATATACTACACCGACTAAAGGTATTATAAACAGTATCACGGTATTTTAAACCAATTGTAACGGTTGCTAGGAGACAGTACAGCATGTAGAATCATACGAATGTAATCATAAATGAGAAAAAGAAAGAAAGAAAAAAAAACTATTTTGCCCACCTTTGCCCCGATCGGTCCACTTAGACCCTGATTTTTCCAATGCTGTGAACAAACTTTGATACATCACAGGTGATAAGGATGTGATCAAGTTTCATCAAAATTGCATTTGTTGTTCTGGAGAAGAAAGCAAATACCTATTTTAGGGGGTCCACCCCCCCACCCCCCTGATCCCATGTCCACCCCCCTCAACCCTGACTTTTAGCTCACCTGGAAAGTACTTCCTGGAGCTTATAGGATGGTGCCTCGTTTGTCCATCATCTGTAAAAACTTGTAACTTTTTCAAAACTGCTGACCAAACTTGGTTGGGACCAAACTTGGCGAGAATGATATTTGTTATGTTGCAATTCAGGTTTGTTCACGCCCTTAAAAAAATAAAATCGGGGTCTAATGGATTTTACTGGGGGTCAAAGTGGGTCCAGGTTTAGTCGAGCCAAAATAGGTATTTTCTTTCTTCTCAGAAGCTACGCACACAATTCTGATGAAACTTGACCACAACGTTCCGTGCATCACACATGATGTGTCAACGTTTGTTGATGGCATTAAAAGAAAAATCGATTTCTCAGGTGGTCTTCGAGGGGTGGAGGAGGAGTTACCACCCCTCCAGCCCCCCCCCCCCCCACAAATTGGTATTTGCTTTCTTCTCCAAAACTACAAACATAATTTCAATGAAACTTGACCACAACCTTCATCGCCCGTGATGTACCTTAGTTTGTTCATGGTGTAAATAATCGGGGTTTGAGGAGGTGTGCGGGGGGTTTGACCCCCTAAAATAGGTATTTGCTTTCTTCTCCAAAACTACAAACACAATTTTGATGAAACTTGACCACAACCTTCATCGCTCGTGATGTACCAAAGTTTGTTCACAGCATTGGAAAAATCTGGGTCTAAGGGGACCTACTAGGGAGGCGGGATGGAGCAGGGGGGTGGGGGATTGCACCCCAAAATGTTTCTTGTTTGTTTGTTTGTTCAAAGTCTTATGATTGCATTAGTATGATTCTACATGCCCCGTCTCCTAGCAACCATTGAAATTGGTTTAAAATACCGAGATACTATTTTAAATACCTTTAGTCTTTGTAGTATACTGCTTTACTTTCTGAGAAGAAAGGAAATACCTCTTTTGGGGACAACTCTCCAACCGCCTCCTTTTCCTCCCATCGACCACCTCAGACCCCGATATTTTTCATGCCATGAACAGAATGTTGTGGTCAAGTTTTATCGGAATTGTAAATGTAGGTTTTTGAGAAGAAAGCAAATACCCTTTTTTGGGGGGGAGGGGGGGGGGGATGGGGGGGTCAAACCTGGGAACTACGTTCCAGGTGAGCTAATAATAGCTAAAGACTCACTCACTCATCCTCTTCATCCCAATGGAACATGATGCTGCAACGATGAACCAAAAGAGAGCCTGATTAAGCAAATAGCAAACATAAAATCTACTTTTTCATTTATTTATTGAGTAAAATGATCCAACATTCAATTTCTTTGTCGGATAAAGTATGTGAACCTCTAAGTTATTTAGCTCAATTAAGAGGGTTATTACATTCAGGTGTTTCAATCAAAAGGATGACAATCAGGAGAGAATTTGGGTAGCCCTGCCCGATATGAAAAACATAAACTGTCCGTCACCATCAGAGTCTGGTCTTCACCACACAGGTTTATGGAAGCGCGTAATGCTCCGATTAAAAGAGATTTCTGAGGATCTCAGAAAAGGAGTTGGTGATGCTTATCGGTCTGGAAAGGGTTACAAAACAATTTCTAAAGATGTTGGGCTCCACCAATCCACTGTCAGGCAGATAGTGTACAAATTGAGAAATTTCAACACCATTGATACTCTTTCCAGGAACGGTTGTCCAAAGAAAATAACTCCAAGAGCAAGGCTTACAATAATCCAGGTCATAAAGAACCCCACAGTGACGTCTAAGGACCAGCAGGCCTCTCTTGTATTGGATAATGCTCATGAGCATCATGGGTCATGTTCATGAGTCCATCATCAGGAAAACACTGAACGAGAATGGTGTGCATGGGAGAATAGCATGGAGGAAACCACTGCTCTCCAAGAAGAACATTGCCGCCCATCCTCAGGTTTGCTAAAGACCACCTGGATGATCCAGAAGGCTATTGGAAGAATGTTCTGTGGACAGATGAGTCTAAAGTGGAACCTTTTGGCTTAAATGAGAAACGTCATGTTTGTCGAAAACCAAACAATGCATTCCAATACAAGAACCTCATCCCAAACGAGAAGCATGGTGGTGGGAGTATCATGGTTTGGGGCTGATTTGCTGCCTCAGGACCCAGACGGCTTGCCATAATTGACGGAAGCATGAATTCTGGATTGTACAGGAGAATGTCAGGGCATCCGTCCATGTGATGACGCTTAACAGAAAGTGGGTCGTGCAGCAAGACAACGATCCGAAACACCGAAACAAATCTACACCAGAGTGGCTGAAGCGGGAGAGATTTTCTGTTTTGGAATGGCCAAGTCAACATCCAAACGTTAACCCAACTGAAATGTTGTGGCAAACCTGAAGCAAGCAGTTCATGCAAGAAAGACCATACAAATCTCTGAGTTGAAGCAGTTTAGTAAGGGCCACCTAATGGATCAAAATTCCTCCAAGCCAATGTGCAGGACTGATCAAGAGTTACAGGAACCGTTTGGTTGAAGTTTTTTCTGCCCAAGGTGGTCCCACCAGTTACTGAACGTAAAGGTTCACATACTTTTTCCAACAAAGAAATTGAATGTTGGATCATTTTGCACAATAAATAAATGAAAAAGTATATTTTTTTGTGTGATATTTCTTTAACCAGGTTCTCTTTATCTATTATTTGGACTTGGAGTGAGATCTGATCACATTTTAGATGAAATTTATGCAGAAGTACAAAAAATTCTGAAGGGTTTACAAACTTTCTCTCACCACTGTACGTGGTGCAGTACACATGTGCTACCACAATAGCTTTGATGTATTCACACCTGCCTTTGAGATGTCAACCTGGGTTGGAATCTCGACCCAGCCATATTTTGGTTTTTGGTTTTTCACATGCATAGTTTGGGTTCATTGTATGTGCCATCCATTGGAAGGTCATCAAGCCAGAGGACCATCTTATCTGCCTCGTTGAGTGCCTTTAACCCTATTCAGGCTGGGCTTTTTCATAGCATATTGAGGGTGGGAGGGAGGAGGGGGGAGATCAGGGAGGGTCATTTTGAACCCCATTCTCCCCCCAATATCTCGGGGATTGGACCATTCAATTGACATGAAATTCGGTGTGTAAATAGAAAATCTTCTTACTGATATCCTGTATCATTGAATTGGTGATAAAATGTCTGATTAAAAGAGATTATCGATTTATTTATTAAGCAAGTATGATAGTTTTATGCATATTCTCACCGATTACCGATTTGCATAAATTTAGTATCATAAGATGTGTCAGACTTCAAATGAAGAAGTCATGAAACAGTATTTCCAATTTGTTGGGGTTACTGAGAAATTGTGAAATTTGGGGGTGGGGGGTGAAGGGGCTCGAGCATTTTGATCTTGAATGGGTGAATTGTTGTGTTAATACTCAATGGAATTTTAAAAATAGTCTTGGGGTACAAATTGGTCCTCAGTGTTCTGATGAGGGTTTATATCTTGGTGATCACCTTGATTGCTAGAACGGCACAAACCTCCGCCAGGCTGAACAGATTATGTTTTGTATCCCACTGATAGGCCAGATATGGATTCGGACCTGAACCAAAATCTTACCGGCTTGTTCTTGTCACCTAACCAACTCATCCCCAAAGTTTAGTCATAACTCGTCCACAACTTTAAAAAAAAAGTTTATGTACCGATTCTAGCCCAAATCTCTCAATGGTGAAGAATCACTTAAAAAAATTAAATAATTCTCGTATCCGAATCCATATTCAGATCTTCACCAACATCGAATCGATTCATCCTTGTGACACACACAACCTCTCCACCAAGTTTCGTCCAAATCCGTCCCAAACTTATTTGAGATAGTGTGCTATATGTCGATTTTAGCCCTTTTACTCAATGGTGAAGAATCACTTTAAATATTCTCTGATCCGGATCCGGATTCGAATCTTCACCAAAATCTAATCATTTCGTCGTTGTCACATACGCTACGTCTCCGCCAAATTTCCTCAGAATCCGTCAACAACTTTTTGGGATATCCTGTTCACAGAGAAACAGACAGACAGGGGTGAAAACATAACCTCTATCCACCTTCGGTGGTGGAGGTAAAAATACAGACATCAAGAGGTGATATTCATTCTATTGTGATAACATATTGCTCTGCATTGTTGCAGAGCTGTCCATGAGAAACTACTATTCCAGCAAGCTCGAGATGAGAAAATACGGCACGATTTCAAGGCTGAATTGAAGAAAGAAGTGGCAATCAGTGAAGATATTGCAGCCAGAATAAAGATTGTGAAAGGTATGTGAGATTGTTGCTTTCCATGGGACAAGTGTTTGAGTATTGAGCTTCATCCAAGGGAGGAGGTGGTCGACACCAACATTCTCAATGTGGACACACACCAACAATAACCTCACATGCTCAAGCATCAAAAGCTCTCTCTCAAACATACTTTCGGACCGAACTGCTACAGGATTAGGAGAGAATATTCACAACCATGTCATGCTCATAGACGGTTAATTCCATATAGATGCTTCCCACAACATTTGTTGAGGGCTTTATGAGCAACGGACATCTGCCTTTGGAGACTGAAAGGGAAATCAAATTTGGCAAAATTATTCATTTTAAACACTGAGCTATTGTCAAAGCCATGGCCAAATTCCTGCAAATTGATCAACGTTTCACTGACCCTGACTTCTTGAATCAGAGTGACAAACTGATCGGGATTCTGGCCTAGTAATTGCTTCGGCAGCACCAACACTCTACATAGGGCATGGTACATGATGATGATGATGATGATGATGATGATGATAATCCTTACTGTAATTCACGGACTGGTTTTTATGTGTTTGCTTGTCACGCAACACAGTTGTGGCCCTATTCCCTCCAGATTTGCTACATAGTATCAGCATGACCCCAATTAGTGTACTAGAGTGTTTTTTATTGTTATTATTTATCTTTGCCAGTGGTTTTGAGATTGAGAGTGGTGCAAATTCTCGATGTAAATATGTATCGTGTAGCACCACCTCTAGGTGGGAGAGGGTATTACAAGTCCTCAGCCTTTACAGTACAGTGAAGCGCGGTGCTACGCGCGCTTGCTTGTACAACAAGAAGGAAGCGGACAACGCGGTGAGTTTAAGTCTTTATTAAACGAGCTCAACTGTAGCACTGGCGCGCTCCGGGCTGCGCGCCCGGTGTATATCCCGCGGCCACGCCTACCCCTCGGGCGTGGCCGCCGCCCACTTGGTGCGTGGAATTGATGCCCTCACGCCAGTGAGTTTTCGTGTCCGCCACAGAATTCCCGCGCACCTGAAGGGCCAGTTTGCGGGGCAAACGGATGACCCGGCCGAAGCGCCCTCTGGCGACCGACGGCGTCCGCGGTGCAGGGATGCCAGCTGGGATGCCCCCGGCTGCACCCGGGATGGGTGCAGGACTGGGGGGCGGCGTGCCGGCGGGTCTGGGCGGTGCCGGGGGTCCGCCCACAGGGGGGCGGCCCCGACGCGGGGGCCGAGCCACCGGCGGTGGGTGGTCCATGTCGAGGTGGGCCGGTTTGAGGCGATCCACCGAGACGCGGTCGGGAGTACCGCCGATGTCCAAGGTAAAATGTTTCACCCCGGTCTCCAGCACGCGGAAAGGCCCGTCGTACGGGGGCCGCAGTGGTGTCCGGTGGGCGTCGTGCCGGCCGAAGACGTACTCCGCGGTGCGAAGCTCCGGGGCGACGTGCGTAGGCGGGTGCCCGTGGTGCGCCGTCGGCACCGGGGCGAACCTCCGGGCTGTCTCCTGCAGCGCGGAGCGCTCCTGCGCCGCGGAACATGGTGCCGTGGGGTCGGGGAGGAACTTGCCCGGCACCCGCAGCGGTTGTCCGAAGACCAACTCCGCCGCGGATGCGCGCAGGTCATCCTTGGGCGCCGTCCGGAGGCCCAGCAGGACCCAGGGGAGCCTGTCGACCCAGCCGCCGTCGCGGAGGGTGGACCGGAGCGCGGCCTTCAACGAGCGGTTGAACCGCTCGCACAGGCCGTTGGCCTGGGGGTGGTAGGCCGTGGTTCGGTGCAGCTGGACCCCGAGCCCCCGCGCGACCGCCCCCCAGAGCTCCGAGGTGAACTGGGGGCCGCGGTCAGACGATATGTCCGAGGGGGCGCTGAACCGGGCGACCCAGGTGGCGATGAACGCCTGTGCGACGTCCGCCGCCGTCGTCGGCGCCAAAGGCACGGCCTCCGGCCACTGGGTGGTGCGGTCCACCATTGTCAGGACATGGGTGAAACCCCGCGAGGGGGGCAGGGGTCCCACCAGGTCCACGTGTACGTGGTCGAACCTTCGTTCCGGCACCGTGAACGGGGCTAACGGGGCCTGGGTGTGCCGGTGCACCTTCGCGCACTGGCACGCAAGGCACGTCCTGGTCCAGCCGCGGACGGCCTTCCGGAGGCCATGCCAGACAAACTTGTCGGCGACCAACCTCTGGGAGGCCTTCGTGCCCGGGTGGGACAGGCCGTGGATGGCGTCAAAAACCTGGCGCTGCCAGCCTGCGGGCACGATGGGGCGAGGCCGCCCGAGGGAGACGTCGCATAAGAGGGCCGCGCCGTCGAACGGCACCTCGGTGACGCGGAGGTCCGTGACGGCGGTCCGCAAGGCCTGGACGCCGGGGTCGGCGGCCTGGTCCGCCGCCATCCGGGCATAGTCGATGCCAAGGTGGACTGCATGGGTGACGGACCGGGAAAGGCAATCCGCCACCGGGTTGTCCTTCCCCGCGACGTGCCAGATGTTCGTCGTGTACTCGGACACGGCCGAGAGGTGACGCTGCTGCCGGGCCGACCACGGCTCGGCGACCTTGCCCATCGCGAAGACCAGTGGCCTGTGGTCGACGAAGGCCGTGAACGCACGGCCCTCGAGCAGATGGCGGAAGTGCCTGACCGCTAGGTGAAGCCCGAGCAACTCGCGGTCGAAGGTACTATAGCGGCGTTCGGGCGGGGGAAGCTGCCGGCTGAAGAACGCCAGCGGTTGCCAAGCACCACGCACCCATTGCTCGTGCACCGCGCCCACCGCGTAGTCCGAGGCGTCGGTGGTGAGGGCGATCGGTGCATCGGGCGCCGGGTGCGCGAGCATGGTGGCGTTAGCCAAGGCGAGCTTCGCGCCTGCGAATGCCGCGTCCATCTGCTCGGTCCAGGTAACGTCACCTTTGCCCGGCTTCCCTCGGAGGGCCTCGTGCAAGGGGCGCAGGAGCTGGGCGATGCGGGGCAGGAACCGATGGTAAAAGTTTACCATGCCCAGGAACTCCTGGAGCCCCTTGATCATGTGGGGGCGTGGAAACCCCTTCACCGCCTCCACCTTGGCCGGTAGGGCGACGGCCCCGTGCCTGGTGATGCGGTGCCCCAAAAGGTCGATGTCGGCGACGCCGAACCGGCACTTGGCGGGGTTCACGATGAGGCCATGCTGGCCCAGACGTTCGAAGAGCGTGCGGAGATGGTGAAGGTGCTCTTCGCGGGACACGCTGGCGACAAGGATGTCGTCCAGGTAGACGTACACGAAATCCAAGTCGCGCAAGACGCTGTCCATGAGTCGCTGGAACGCCTGAGCCGCATTCTTCAAACCGAAGGGCATCCGAAGAAATTTGAAAAGCCCGAACGGCGTGATGACCGCCGTCTTCGGGATGTCCTCCGGCCTGACGGGGACCTGATGGTAGCCGCGTATGAGGTCCACCTTCGAGAAGGACATGCCCGCCGACCGGGCGGAGAAGTCCTGGATGTGGGGGACGGGGTAGCGGTCGGGGGTGGTGGCGTCGTTGAGGCGCCGGTAGTCCCCGCACGGTCGCCACCCCCCGCCGGGCTTTGGCACGATGTGAAGCGGCGACGCCCAAGCACTCTCGGAGCGCTGCACGATGCCGAGCCGCTCCAGCGTAGCGAACCCCACTTTAGCCACTGCGAGCTTCGTCGGCTCGAGGCGGCGTGCCCGGGCGTAGACCGGTGGCCCGGCGGTGGGGATGTGGTGTTCCACCCCGTGCTTGACGGCCCCCGCCGAGAAAGTGGGCCGCGTAAGGGCCGGGAAGCTGGCGAGGAGGCGGGTGAAGTTGTCCGCTGCCGGAAGCGTACAAACTAACCTCGCCGGGACCGAACCGCTCAGCAAGCCGCTTGGCGAGCCACTCAGTGAGCCGCTCAATGAGCTGCTCAGCGCGCAAGCAAGCGAGCTGAACGTTTCAGCCTGGACGAGACGTCTGTTCTTCACACCAACCAACAACCTGTGTGCACAGAGGAAGTCCGCACCGAGCAGTGCCATGGGGACACTAGCGGTTACGAACGTCCACGCGAAGCGTTGCCTTCCGAACCGCAGGGAGAGGCAGCGCTTCCCGAATGTGCGTATGGGTGTTCCGTTCGCGGCAAGCAACGCGGGGCCCCGGCCCGCGGTGTGCTTGTCGGACGTAGAGGCAGGGATAACGCTCACCTGTGCCCCCGTATCGCATAGGAAACGGCGCCCGGACAACGTGTCCATTATAAAAAGAAGGCTGCCGGAATGGCCAACGCTCAGGGCCGCTACCGAGCGCCGGCTTTGTAGTTTCCCGACTTGCCGAAGGAGCACGGCGGGCAACAAGTCCTCGCCTTGTGGCCAAACCTGGCGTGGAAATGGCACCAGGTTTGTGGCGAAGGCGGAGGCCGCGGTTTTCGCGGTGGTGGTGGGCGTGGCGTGACGGCGGCCACGCGGCATGCCTCAGCCTCGGGATCCCCGAGGTGTGGTGCATCAGCATCAGGGTCAGCCTCGGGATGCGCGGCGGCCGCGCCAAAACTCGCCTGCGCGTCCAAAGCCGCGAAGTACCTGTCGGCTGCGGCAGCGAGAGCCCGGGGTTCTGTCGTCACAGAACCGGCCAACGCGAGGCGGACTCGTGCCGGCAGCTGGCGTCAAAATAACACCCGGAAAAGAGCGTTCGGGGTTTCGTCGCCCATCAACGACAGCATATGGTCCATGCGGACCGACGGTCGCGTGTCACCGAGCTCGGGGAGGTCCAGGAGGCGGTCCACCGTGAGGCCGAACGTGGCGAGGAGGAGACGCTTGATCGCCTCGTACCTGCCGTCGGCCGGTGGGTTCCTCAGGACTGACACGACGCGGGCGGCCGTGCCGGGCCCGAGGGAAGCGACCACGTTGCAGTACCTGGTCTCGTCCACCGTGATGCCTCGAAGTCGGAACTGGGCTTCTGCCTGCAGGAACCAGACTTCGGCTTGCGTCTCCCAGAACTCGGGGAGTTTCATTTGGACCGTGTTGTTTGCCATTGCGATGGCGTATTCGGGTGGTCAGCGACGGCTGACCAGAACGTCAGAGAGTCACCAATGAAGCACGGTGCTACGCGCGCTTGCTTGTACAACAAGAAGGAAGCGGACAACGCGGTGAGTTTGAGAGTCTTTATTAAACGAGCTCAACTGTAGCACTGGCGCACTCCGGGCTGCGCGCCCGGTGTATATCCCGCGGCCACGCCTACCCCTCGGGCGTGGCCGCCACCCACTTGGTGCGTGGAATGATGCCCTCACGCCAGTGAGCTTTCGTGTCCGCCACAACAGGACAGTATGTTCCGGTGCCCACGTTTTCCAGTGTAGTGAGGTGTTTTGAACTATAAACAGTAGGCGTGTTTTTGCTTCATGTACGTAACAACCTGAGTTATTTTTATTTTATTTTCGGGAGCAATTGAGGGAGCTGACAGTTGCCCATACATCACCCAAATAAAGGTATGTGTCAGAATAACTTGTTGCATGCTTAGAAAAAAGTCACTGTAGGGCGGGTACTGTGCTGGTAATAATAATTCTTGTGTTTGACTCTCATTTTGAAAAGATGGACATTTGAAATATGGTTCTGGATTGTGTTGGGCTGGTCATAGTTGATGAATTTTATTTCGGGCCTAATATAGAAAAGACAACAATGTGATGTGAAATTCCTCTCTTGTAGATGAACTCAAACGACAATTGGATCAGACAAGATCTGATCAGATAAGAATTCAGAAGATGGAAACCAATAGATTGCTCCATCAGAGGATAAAGAAATCTGAGATGCACCAAGCAGTGAGTGTGTGCACCACACTGCATTCATTATTGCTTCCAAAGAACTGCACTCATTTAATTTTTGCACACACATCTTCATTCCTGTGCAGTTTATTTTACCTGATAAAAATACACATTCCTAAAGTACAAGTGGCTATCTATTTACTTCGTATGGATGGGGAGGAAGGGGGTGATGATTTTATAAAAATTATAAGTAGTAGGCGTCAACAACCATCCTTGACCATGTTGTGAAACATCAGCCGAGATCGTCGCCTCGATTCACTTTGAAATTTTTTCCACAACCTCTTGAACGATTGGCATAAAGCTTTCACCATAGCAACCGCCTATCCAAGGATTTTTTTTCCACAAAGTTACACTATTGGATGTAACATGGAGATGGCATTCCAAAAAGTCTTTTTGTGGGCACAGGTTGCAGGATGTTTCGCATATCAGGAATAAACGATCTCGACCTTGCTTCCCTGAGCCTCGGCCAAATTATTTTCTTGTGTACAGAGTCGAGACTCTTGGAGGAGGTAGAACACAGAACAGATCACGACATAACAGAACAAAATGAACGGTAGGAAGAGGGTGTGGGGGAACACGCCAACAGGGGCTTGAGGGACAAAATAGAGGGATATCAGGATGGATAATGGAATGAGAATGAAAAAAAACAGAACAAGAATGAGAGCAAGGGTAGGAGGACACTGGGGTTGAAGAAAATGGCTACAGCCACTAACTCGCAATCACAGAAGTGGAGGGAAAAACGGGGACCACAAAAGCGATGGGCGTGGAGAGGGTGAATGGGGATAGAAAAGATCATGGTTGTGGATGGGCGATGACCTGATATGGTAGTGAACAGCCGTCTTCAAGCCCTACAAGGAAGAATGAGACTGAATAGATCAAGGAAGTTTGTGCCACAGGTGGGGGGATAACGAGTGAGGTGAGTCTGGATTTTGGGTTTCAACAGGAGGGCATTACTGACAGACTACGTGCACTCTGCAGAAACCAAGGGGGAAGGGAGTGGGGCAGAGGGTGCAGACCAGAAAGGAAGAAAGAAAAGACAAAGAGACCACGTGCCTATCTGCGGTATGAAAACAATCTCCCCAGAGTATTGCTGTACCCAAACCCAGGTCTCAAACTGCGCTTCAGAGCCGAGTCCAAGTCAGTCTGGGTTTGGCTGTCAACTGGTAAAATAACTCGTATATTTTCCTGCCACATGAAATGAAGTAATTGCAGTACTTTGCATGTGTGTGTGGTAGAAATGTGTGTGAGTATAAGAATAGGATGTGCTACAGCATGGTCATGTTGTTTCTCTTCGTGAGTTTCAAAGAAAAATGTCACCACAATCGGGCACTGTAACTGTGCACTGCAGCCACCACACCGTAATTGGAGTATCTACACTTCCGCCCAATCCCCATACATCACTGATTTGGAAGAGCAGATGCGCCGTAAGTCCTTTTCGAGGATATTCGACTTTTAGAAAGCTGTAGACTCATCATTACATTCACCTCCTCATTGGCGAAGAACGTCCGCTTGGGTTCCATCTTGGATTAGGCTCGTCTTTATCCATCTTGGATGAATATTTTTCTCTGAAAGACCTGTGTAAACCTGTAGGGGGTAGTGCCATGAAAACAGTGATTGCGAGTTTGGCAAGCACAGTGAAATAGCTGAGAGTTTGTAACATTCAAGGTCATTAAATGTCACTGAAAATGATCAATGATTAATCCTACCACTTTGTTGGGATCTCTTATTAACCTGTGATCCTCACCTTTGGTAAAGTGCAGCAACAAATGAAGGAGAGGATTATATAATGCCTTTCCAAATTATAGTTTACTGGCAAAGGTACCCATCCATGATGGGGGTTCGTAGTTATCTCACCTGAAATGAGCAATTTATTTTGAGTGTGTATTGGTAGAAATGGGATGTCAATGTAAATATTCAGTGAGCAGATATAGCAATGTGTGCAGCTGGTAACCTCGACAACCTTGTTCAATTCTATCAGCGAAGATTTCCAATCCATGCTTGTTGTACCTCAGAAGGACTGTTCAGGAGTGAGGGTGATATTATGAAAGCTCAGCAGGGAAATGGGTTTAGGCATGTTTTGGGCCTACTGCCTGACGGAAGATCACCAAAGTTCCTTCCATACTAACCGGACACCTCCAGGCACCCATCTCTCTCCACATTGTTTCTTCAGCTCCTGACCTTCCCCCTCTCTCCCTATACCTTTGCTTTCAGCAATTTCCCACAGCATTTCATTCTGGTTTCCCATTTCATGAGACATAGATTAGTAGTTTCAGTTTCATGTTTCAACATTAGTTTCGCTTTGAGATATCAGTTTCGATTTGTCATTGCAACCTGTGAAGTGTTTTAAGGGTAATAAATGGGACTAAAGTGTTTGAAGAATCAAGGCTCTTAAAAGGGTGTAATGAGCTATAAACGTGACTAAGGCCATAAAAGCAAAAGGGGTCTAAAGTGCTTAAAGAGTCTAAGGCCCTTAAAAGGGCCTAATGTGGAGCAAACCGCTCAATGCAGTTGGCAATTGACGAAAGGGGAATGTGAAGGGAATGGAGGCTTTGGGGAATTTGAAAAGGGATTCTACCTTTGTTTGAATTCGGTGCAATGGAGTGTTAATTAATGGAAAACACAGCCTTAATCTAATACACATAATAAGGAGATAACTACTGAACAAGGAGGAAATCTATGATTTGCTACGTGATTGTTTATGGAATAACTACGGGCACGACCTTTGACCTTTATACAACAAATAGAGGAAGGAGAGTGATGTTTCACAATTAAACACAATAAAAAAACACAATTCCCAAATCCATAACAACATATATATATATATATACAGTGAAACCTTGACTTACGAGTGCACTAACTTACGAGTTTTCCGAGATACGAGCCGTCGCTCAGTCGATTTCTTGCTTTGTGATGCGAGCCGAGATCTGAGTTACGAGCGAGCGAGCTTGGATATAAAACACGTAATCGTCGAAAAACATGAGCGAGGTGTGCGTGTTGTCGACTTGGCGAGGCAGTACGATCGTAGTACTTCTACGATATGTACGATTTTGAAGCAGAAGGAGTCGATAAAGGCTATAACGCCAGCCAAGGGCGTTAAGATTATTTCAAAGCTCCGGACCTCTGTCCATGAAGAGATGGAGAAGTTGTTGTTTGTGTGGTTGACGGAGAAGCAGCTCGCAGGAGATACCGTGACCGAGAGCATCATCTGTGAGAAGGCACGAGACATTTAAGGGGATTTGGTGCAGCAGACGGCGGGAACATGAACGGACGAGGCATCGGAAGAGTCATTCAAAGCCAGTCGGGGATGGTTTGATAATTTTAAGAAGAGGACCGGCATTCACTCCGTCGTCAGGCATGGTGAGGCAGCAAGCTCGGATGTGAAGGCAGCTGAAGATTTTATTATAACTTTTGCCGAACTGATAGAAGCCGAAGGATACATCCCCCAGCAAATCTTCAACTGTGACGAGACAGGGCTCTTCTGGAAAAAGATGCCGAGGAGGATGTATATAACGGCAGAGGAGAAGAGCATGCCAGGCCACAACTTGTTCAGAGTGCCGGCGATAGCTCGCCTTCTCTTTGTGGAAGACACGGTGAGATCCTTAACATCCAACAACTAATGGGACGCAAACGGGGCGCCCAGTTTAGCGGTACACACATTGATGAATCACCCTGCCTGTGAAACACCGACATGACAGGTTATAGCTGGGTCGGGATTCAAACCCAGGCTGGACAGTTTAGAGTCAAGTGTGCGTACCTCCAGTCCAGGCCATCCTGCCAACTTATATGCTGCATACAGGTGAAATATAAAGCGCGAGATATTTTTATATAAACTGTATATTTCAAAAAAAATTGGTGTGGTTTTTGGGGGGCTGGAACGGATTAATAGCATTTCAATTCATTTTAATGGGGAAATTTAATTTGAGAAACGAGCAAATTGAGTTACGAGCTCGGTCACAGAACGAATTAAACTCGTAAGTCAAGGTTTCACTGTATATGTATATATATATATATATATATATATATATATATATATATATATATATGTATATATACAGACTTGGCATTTAATATGGAATTTTTTTTTGTGGGGGTGAACTTACTTTTCAAGATGTCTTAGAACCAAAAGTTCATTGGAATTATGTTGAAATTATTCTAGATTTTGTTAATGTGACCTTTAAAAGAAACAAAAACCACATTTGACATTTTGAAACAAATAAATTGATCCTTGAAAGTGATGTAAACTGATATCGAACTCAATTCATGGACAGTACTGTGTTAAACTTCTGTACGTTTTCCAGAAGTATCTCTTTATTTTGCACATTAGCCAAAAATTTTTTTAACAAAAACAAAAGTTAAATTACGACTGGGATTATGGACAGTAAAATTACAGTTCAGTACTTCGTGTAACCCCCACGAGCATTCAGGAGAGCACGTACATGTTGAGGTATGCTGTTCACGAGATTTGCCAAGGTTTGGACAGGAATCGCTTGCCATGCAGTGACAATAGCCTGCTGCAATTCACGCACAGAGGTCGGCTGTGGTCCAAGTGGTCGATTTGACGCGTTAATTCTGCCCACAAGTTCTCTATCGGATTCATATCCGGGGACATGGCAGGCCACTCCATATGCTCTACACCACGGTCAGCAAGAAAGTGTTGGATCATGCGAGCACGATGAGGCCGTGCATTGTCATCTTGGAAGACAAAGTTTCCTCGAAAGGCTGCACGAGCAAATGGAAGCAATGTTTCTTCCAGAATGGCCCTGTACTTGAACTGGTTCAGGTTTCCATTCAGAACAACCAGGTCAGTTTTGCCCCCTGCATGAAAAGCAGCACAAACGGTCACCCCACCACCTCCAGCTAGGACTCCTGGCACTATACAATCTTTGTTGTAGGCTTCATGCACTTGTCTGCGCACTCGGACGCGGCCATCTTGACAATAGACCAGAAATCTAGACTCGTCGCTGAAGATCACGTGATTCCAGTGTCCTGGCTGCCATTGACAGTGCTCTCTGGCCCACTGCAATCGGCGCTGGCGGTGTTGTCTGGTCAGGCGTGGCTTTCTCAGGGGACGCCTGGCACGATAGCCTGCTTGAACCAGTCGTTGGTTGACTAGCCTTCTGGATTCAGGCACATTTGTCAGTTGCTGCCACTCAGCCCTAAGCCGATTAGCTGACTTGGTACGGCCATTGCAGACTAACCGGTGCAGCTGGCGATCATCCCTCCTTGTGGTTCTGTGGGGACGTCCTGGCCTCAGTATTGGAATAGGGACACCCCTCTGAGCATTTCGTTTCAGGATCTTTGACACCTGACCTTGAGTGATGCCATACTGCCGAGCAATAGCATGCTGTTTCATGCCGTAATTTCGTAAAGCCACCACTCCATGACAAACAGCATTGTCGAGTTGACGGACCATCTCCAGAGGAAGCGGCAATAACTTTTGGAGACGTGCAGCAGTTGTTTTCCACTAATACAGAACGCAGCAACCCTTGTATACCCGACTGTGAAGCCAATCATCAAATGCACCTGTCCGTACATTTTGCCATGCCGCCTGTGATATAAACCTGTTGTTGACTTCTTGCTGCGACAGACAATTAGTGACATGGTTCTTTTAACAAATAAATCACTTAAGTGTAAAAGAAACTCACCAGATTGATATACTGAGTGAAGAAAGTAAACCCAAGTCAGGAAGAAAAAAAAATTCCATATTAAATGCCAAGTCTGTATATATATACAGTATGTATACCCTCGGACCCCCTATTCGTGGTTCCCTGTATTAGAGGGTGATAAAATGCGACCTGTTTCTCTATTTGCGGAAAAGTGTCCCGAGAGTTCGCAGTTTTTTTTTATATTCGCGGCCGTGTTCCAGAAATCGAGCCTGGTGTTGGCTTAGCGGTTAGGGTGTGGCTTGGGATCCTGGGTTCGAATCCCCGTCGATCGCTGAATTAACACCAGGGGGGTTGATTCAGCATGTCATCCTTCCGAGGTCGACAAATTGAGTACCAGTTCACCGGTAATTCCCTGTGTGTCGCAAGAGGCCACTAACAGGGTTGGCGGCAGGAAGGGCATCCGGCTGTAAAACGTTGCTTCAAAAAGGGGACCACGTTGCCCAAAAAAGGTCAACCCCTGCTCTGTGGGGAAAAATGGCCTCTAAAGGTGGTTCGTTCCATGAAATCGCGGTTTTATTTCTATTCACGGCCATGTTCTGTGAATTCGCGGTTTTTCAGGGGCGCAAAAAAAAAAATTCACGAGCTGTTAGCTTCACATATGGTATTTATAAAACCATCGCAGATTATCGACATTCACGGGATTTGCCTCGCCATTTGTGGGTTTTGCCTTGCCATTTGTGGGGGTTGGCCTTTTTCGGGCACCGTGGTTGTTGTTGTTTTTCGGTCCCCTTTTTGAAGCAATGTTTTACGGCCGGATGCCCTTCCTGCCGCCAACCCTGTTTGTTGCCTTTTACGACAAACAGGGAATTACCAGTGAACTGGTACTCAATTAGCCGACCTCGGAAGGATGACAGGCTGAGTCAACCCCCCTGGCGTTAATTCAGTGATCGACCGGGATTCAAACACAGGATCCTAGGATCCTAAGCTGGCACCCTGGCCGCTAAGCCAACGCCAGGCTTATTTTCATGACTCGGGAACCTGTCCCCGCTTTTTCCATTGAACCAATGCCCCGCTATTCGCGGATTTCACTATTCACCGATTTTCCAGGAATGTATCCCCCGCGAATAGCGAGGTCCGACGGTATATGTATCTAGTTTATGATGATGTCCCACACGTGCCGTAACGACTCCATATGTCGTTTTTTTCACCAATCTCACTTGTATCATTGAATGTGTGGCTGATCTGTCTTTAATTTTATGTATTTTTTAATTTGCACGACTTGTCAATTTCAAACTACAGCATATGGGAACTTATAACGACCTGGGTTAAAAAGGCACCAATTGTCCGATCACCCGAGATCATCACGGCTTAATTAAATTAGACATTCAAAATCTGTTTTGTCAGACAGTCGTAACACATTCTCCTAACAAGTATATAGGTATACGAATCAAAATAGTGTGGTGCTGTGCACACACAACTCGATTGCCAGAGAGGTAGGCCACAACGCGTTGGTACAAACAAGAGTCTTTATTCAAAGCTCGCACTTCAGCACTGGGCGGGCTCGAGCTTAGAGCCCGCATATATGTCCCGAGGCCACGCCTTGTCCCCGGGCGTGGCCGATCGGTCGAAAGGCGGGGCATGCGCTTTCGTTCCCCGCCTGGACGCTCGCGCCACCCACTGGTGCGCGGAATTATTGTCCCTTGTGCCCGCCACACGTGCCCCCCCAGAATTCCCGTGCACCTGAAGGGTGAGTTTGCGGGGAAGCCGGATGACCCGGCCGAAACGCCCCCTGGCGATGGGTGCAGGGCTGGGGGGTAGCGGGGCTGGGGGGTGCCGGGGGTCCGACCGCCGGGGGGCGGCCTCGACGCGGAGGCAGAGCTGCTTGCGGGGGTGGTCCAGACCGAGGTGGGCCGGCTTGAGGCGGTCCACGGAGATGCGATCCGGGGCACCGCCGATGTCGATGGTGAAATATTTGTCCCCGGTCTCCAGCACGGGGAAGGGCCCGTCGTACGGGGGACGTAGCGGTGCCCGGTGGGCGTCGTGCCGGACGAAGACGTACTCCGCCGTGCGAAGCTCCGGGGCGACGTGGGAAGACGGGCAACCGTGGTGTGCCGTCGGCACCGGGGCGAACCTCCGGGCGGTCTCCTGAAGGGCGGAGCGCTATTGCGCTGCGGACCAAGGAGCCGTGGAGTCGGGGATAAATTCGCCCGGTACCCGCAGTGGTTGCCCGAAGACCAGCTCCGCCGAGGACGCATGTAGGTCGTACTTGGGCACCGTCCTGAGGCCCAGCAGGACCCAGGGGAGCCTGTCGGCCCAGCTGCCGTCATGGAGGCTGGCCCGGAGCGTGGCCTTCATCGAGCGATGAAAGCGCTCGCACAGGCCATTGGCCTGGGGGTGGTAGGCCGTGGTGCGGTGTAGTTTCATGCCGAGCCCTTGCGCCACCGCGGCCCAGAGTTCCGAGGTGAACTGGGGGCCGCGGTCGGACGAGATGTCCGAGGGGGCACCGAAGCGGGCAACCCAAGTGGCGATGAAGGCTTGCGCCACATCAGCCGCAGACGTCGCCGCCAATGGGACGGCCTCCGGCCACCGTGTGGTGCGGTCCACCATGGTGAGGAGGTGGGTGAACCCCCGCGAGGGGGGCAGAGGTCCCACCAAGTCGACGTGCACGTGGTCGAACCGACGCTCGGGCACCGCAAACGGGGCAAAGGGGGCCTGGTGTGGCGGTGGACCTTTGCGCGCTGGCACGCGAGGCACGTCCTGGCCCAGTCGCGGACGTCCCTCCTGAGGCCATGCCAGACGAACTTCGCTGCGGCGAGCTTCTGGGAGGCCTTCGTGCCCGGGTGGGACAGGCCGTGGATGGCGACGAACACTGGGCGCTGCCAGCCAGCGGGCACGATGGGGCGAGGCCGGCCGAGGGAGACGTCGCACAGGAGGGCCGCGCCCGCGGCATCGAACGTCACCTCGGTGACGCGGAGGCCCGTGACGGCGGTCCGCAAGGCCTGGACGCCGGGGTCGGCGGTCTGGTCCTCCGCCATCCGGGCATAGTCGATCCCGAGGTGGACCGCGTGCGCGACGGACCGGGAAAGGCAATCCGCCACCGGGTTGTCTTTACCCGCCACGTGACGGATGTCCGTCATATACTCGGACACGGCAGAGAGGTGACGGTGCTGCCATGCTGACCATGGCTCGGCGACCTTGGCCATCACGAACACAAGGGGCTTGTGGTCAACGAAAGCCGTGAATGGGCGGCCCTCCAGCAGATGGCGGAAGTGTCGGACCGCCAGGTGGAGCCCGAGCAGCTCGCGGTCGAAGGTGCTGTAGCGGCGTTCGTGCGGGCGAAGCTGCCGGCTAAAAAACGCCAGCCGTTGCCAAGCACCACGCACCCACTGCTCGTGCACCGTGCCCACCGCGTAGTCCGACGTGTCGGTGGTGAGGGCGATCACCACATCGGGCGCCGGGTGCGCCAGCATAGTGGCGTTGGCCAGGGCCAGCTTTGCGCCCGCAAACGCCGCGGCCATCGGCTCCGACCAGGCGATGTCACTTTTGCCCGGCTTGCCCCGGAGGGCCTCGTGCAGGGGGCGGAGGAGCTGGGCGACGTGGGGCACGAAGCGGTGGTAAAAATTTACCATGCCCAGGAACTCCTGGAGCCCCTTGATCGTGCGGGGTCATGGGAAATGCCTGACCGCCTCCACCTTGGCCGGTAAAGGGACGGCCCCGTGCCTGGTGATGCGGTGCCCCAAGAAGTCGATGGTGGCGACTCCGAAACGGCACTTGGCGGGGTTGATGATTAGGCCATGCTGGCCCAGGCGTTCGAAAAGCGTGCGGAGGTGGAGCAGGTGCTCCTCCCGGGACGCGCTCGCGACTAGGATGTCGTCCAGGTAGACAAAGAGGAAAGGTAAGTCGCGCAAGACGCTGTCCATAAGCCGTTGGAACGCCTGGGCCGCATTCTTCAACCCGAAAGGCATTCGCAGGAACTCGAAGAGGCCGAAATGGGTGATGACGGCTGTCTTCGGGACATCGCCCGGTTGTACGGGGACCTGGTGGTAACCCCGGATGAGGTCCACCTTGGAAAACACGGTCGTGTTTGCCAACCGGGCGGAAAAGTCCTGGATATGCGGGACCGGGTAGCGGTCGGGGGTGGTGGCATCATTGAGCCGGCGGTAGTCCGCGCACGGCCGCCCACCCCGCCGGGCTTCGGCGCAATGTGCAGAGGAGAAGCCCAAGCGCTGTTGGAGCGCCGTACGATCCCCAGCCGCTCCAGCGTGGTGAACCCCGCTTTCGCCACTGCGAGCTTCGTGGGTTCGAGTCGGCATGCCCGGGCATAGACCGGCGGCCCGACCGTGGGTATATGGTGCTCCACCCCGTGTTTAACGGCCACCGCTGAGAAGGTGGGCCGCGTGAGGGCCGGGAAACTGGCTAGGAGGCGGGTAAAGTCGTCCGCTGCCGGAAGCGTGCAAACTAAACCCGCCGGGACGGAACCTTCCAGCAAGCCGCTCGGTGAGCCGCTCAGTGAGCCGCTCAGCGAACAAGCGAGCGAGCTGAAGGTTTCGGCCTGGACGAGACGTCTGCGCTTCACGTCGACCAACAGCCCATGCGCACATAGGAAGTCCGCGCCCAGCAGGGCCATTGGCACGCTGGCGGTCACAAACGACCATTGAAAGCGCTGCCCTCCGAACCGCAGTGAGAGGCAACGCTTCCCGAATGTGCGGATGGGTGTACCGTTGGCGGCAAGCAAAGCGGGGCCCCGGCCCACGGCTCGCTTGTCGGACGTGGAGGCGGGGAGGACGCTTACCTGCGCTCCTGTGTCGCAAAGAAAACGGCGCCCGGACAAGGTGTCCGTGATGAACAGGAGGCTGCCGGAATGGCTGACGCTCATGGCCGCAAGTGAGCGACGGTCGTTTCCCGACCTGTCAAAAGAACACGGCGGTCGGCACGTTTTAGCCTTGCGGCCGAACCTGGCATGGTAGTAGCACCAGGTTTGCGGCGGCGGCCCCCGCGGCGGCCGTGTCGGCGGTCGTGTTTGGCGTGTTTAGGTGGTGGCGGCGGCGGTAGTGGGCGGAGCGTAGCACGGCCACGAGGGAAGCAGGGGGCGCTGGAGCCTCCGCACTGGGAGCCACTATGGCAGCACCGTACACCGACCGCGTGTCGCAGGCCGCGAAATACTTGTCGGCCTCTCCAGCCAGGGCGAAGGGTTTCATTAGTTTGGAACCGGCCAACGCGAGGCGCACCTGTGCAGGTAGCTGGCGTAGGAAAAGTGTGCGGAACAAGAAATCCGGGCGCTGGTCTCCAAGCAGCGACAGCATGAAATCCATCCGGACGGAAGGTCGTGTGTCGCCGAGGGCGGGAAGGTCCAGGAGGCGGTCGGCCCGTTCGATCTCCGTGAGCCCGAACGTGGCGAGGAGGAGACGTTTGAGCGCCTCGTACTTGTGGTCGCCCGGCGGGCGCCGAAGGATGGACACGACTCGGGCGGCAGTGCCGGGCCCGAGGGCGGCGACCACGTGGTAGTACCGGGTCTCGTCCGCCGTGATGCCTCGGCGCTGAAATTGAGCTTTGGCCTGCACAAACCAAACGTCGGCTTGCGCTTCCCAAAACTCGGGGAGTTTGACTGCGACGGCGTTGGTAGCCATGGCGCTTTCGGGGGTCAGCAATGGCTGAACCAATCGGGGTCACCAGTGTGGTGCTGTGCACACACGACTCGATTGCCAGAGAGGTAGGCCACAACGCGTTGGTACAAACAAGAGTCTTTATTCAAAGCTCGCACTTCAGCACTGGGCGGGCTCGAGCTTAGAGCCCGCATATATGTCCCGAGGCCACGCCTTGTCCCCGGGCGTGGCCGATCGGTCGAAAGGCGGGGCATGCGCTTTCGTTCCCCACCTGGACGCTCGCGCCACCCACTGGTGCGCGGAATTATTGTCCCTTGTGCCTGCCACAATAGCTTGTTTTTAACTTTAGGATGTATATTTTGAGGGTGCTTATTTGGAGGTGTATATTTAGTAAAGTTAGCTGAGTGGTAACCTTTTTTGTGCAAACTTTTTTTCACCTTTGAGAGTGATGTTATATAAGCAGTAAAATTACCATTAAATCGATGTATTTGTACTATTTTTGTACTATTTGTCTTTGTACTATTTTTAATAATTAGTGCATTTGAGAGGTCACGTGACTCTTTCTTTGCCAAACTTACCGATCATGGTAACGTCTTAATTAAGAGTTGTTTACTACATCTGATAACATATTTGTTGATCGAAGTTCACCAACTCACCAATTATATCGACATCCAGGGTTGAAATCCGAAAAACATTGGGCTTTTTATAAAGCTTTGCCTGTGGATCGACCCTCGGAGATCATGGCGACAGGTGGTGGTGCTGGTGTTCATGAGTTTTGAATTTTGAGAAAATAACTGTTTTCAAACCCCTATTTAAGTGCATCATGGTAAAAAAAATGTTATCTTGTAAAGTTTTTTGCCGATTAACCTTGTATTGGGAGCTCAGAGGAGTAGGCTCACAAACAAACAAACAAACATTTCACTTATATATATATATATTGTTACAGACGTGGCTTAGATGTTATTTACCGAGCGGTTTTGGTATGACCACGTCTGCACAAGTTACCCGATTATACCCGAACGTTGACTAATCGCGCTGCGCTAGGCCAATAAAGGCAATAAAGGAAAAGGACACACGGCTGGGTTTCAAATGACACGACACCCAGGGTTCAGTTCTCAAGACCTCCGGAGGAGATTATATTCGTTCGGAAGGTCAGATTACAGGGACGAGAGGTACAACATAGAAAGACAAGCACTTAGACACAATCTTATATTATTCCCAACAGACGACAGATAAACGGGACAAAGCTGACTCACACGGGGATTGATGGAAAGGACAGCGGGTATCGATGGCTCAAGGTGCACTCTTGGCTCAAGGACAGGGTCGACCCGGTCCGGTCTAGAGATGCGGGGAGGTCGCAGCGCTCGGATGGCGTCTTGTCTGCTCAAGCTGGGGGCGCATCTCACGTCACATCCGGCGCGGGGCCGCGTATATCCGGCGGGGAGTGACACGCCCTCGGCTCGTTAGCTCCGCCTCGTGGAATCGGCACGTTGCCTCTCATTGGGTGCGTGCGGGGGGGTTACCGGCTCCGCCCTTGACGAGGAGCTGACAAGGAGCCCCTTTGTGGTAACCCCGTGGAGCGCATGGTCTGGAGCGCGTTGTCTGGAGCGCATTGTCGATGGCGGCTAACCGAGCCGGTGGGAGGACGCACACTCCCCCCCGCGCAGCGCCGTGCCCCTCTGTTGTTGTAGACGGGGAAGAAGATGGGAGGAGGTATGGGAAAGGTCCTAAACTCACTACTGGTGCCATATAATCACATTCTGGTGCAACGAAGAGTCATAATTAATGGAAACGAGGCCTTAACTGACATAGACTAAGAATAACTAGCAAGATGTCCGAAAGTTGTCTACGTGTGGTGCGGTGGACCTGGGCACGACATTTAATGGGGGAATAAGGGGAAGGTCGGCTCTACTGATTGTTGTTTACAGACAATGGGACTAGGGAATGGGGGATTGGGGATAGTTGGGGAGTATTGGGGAAATAGGGGAATATTTACAAGCGGATATGGAGGCCAAATTCCATATTCGCAACAATATATATAGATTGTTGCGGTTTTGGCAAACCGCTCAGAGGCAATGGCAACCACCATACAGGTCCCTCAGAGTAGTTATTTCCATAGTCTAAGATTACAATAGTTCCTTCCCCTTATCTAGTAGATTAGTATGTCACAATGCATTGGAGCAAGGGTAGAGAGGTTTCTTCCCCCTTTTACTAGTGGGTAATAATAATGCGCCGCCTTGTGTTCATTGAATAGGCAGCTTGGTTCTGCATGTGCTCGGAGGATGAGCCTGCCTCACTTGCATATGGCGCCCAAATGCTGTTTTGAATTGCGTGCTATGGCCTCTCACTGTACACGTGCTAATTTGCATATCGCGCCATAATCAAACAATCCCTTTGTTTTATCCCCAATCTTCTTCTCACGCGACCTATTAGGACACACATTTAACACTAACTTATACTCATTTTTATTTCCACCTCGCTTTATTTTCCCATTAAGGTTATTGTGCCCCGTCGCACAGCGTAGCGAAAGGGGGACTATGGCTTTCCCCTCCGTCCGTCCGTCCGTGCGTGCGTGTGTGCGTGCAGGCGTGCGTGTTTGCGTGCGGGTGTGCGTGCGTGCGTTCATAAGTGAAGGACCCCATTCAAATTTGGTGTGTGGGTGCAACCCACGTCAAAATCCAAGATGACCGCCGCCATGTATGGCTGATGCCATGTATGTCTGAACCTTGTGAGATGAATATCTTGAAAAATAAGCGAAGTACCAACTTCTAATCTGGTGTGTGGGTGTATCTAGGCATAAGGAAGAACGCTATTGAAAATTGGTTCGCCACGTCAAAATCCAAGATGGCCGCCGCCATGTATGTCTGAACCTTGTGAGATGAATATCTTGAAAAATAAGCGAAGTACCAACTTCTAATTTGGTGTGTGGGTGTATCTCGGCATAAGGAAGAAGGCTATTGAAAATTGGGTCGCCACGTCAAAATCCAAGATGGCCGCCACCATATATATGTCTGAACCTTGTGAGCGAAATATCTTGAAAAATAAGCAAAGTACCAACTTCGAATCTGGTGTGTGGGTGTATCTAGGCACAAGCAAGAACGCTGTTTAAAATTGGGTCGCCACGTCAAAATCCAAGATGGCCGCCTCCATGTATGTCTGAACCTTGTGAGCAAAATATCATATCATAGCATGCTTTCTGCGTCTTCCACTTTGTCAACTCACATCACTTCACCGACGGGGGGCCTAGGCGTAACGCTTGTATGCATTAAGTTCATTATACACGTCGATCATCGTTCCACGACCCAAAAAACACCCCAACTTTCTCGCCACAAATTCTGTCTCCACCACACGAACTTGCTTACCTTCTGCCGCCATCATCCTCACCTCATCCATCGAACAGCATTTGCTGCAGGAAGCGACGGCCAGCACCGGCCTTTGTTACACATCACAACTGACAGGCGTTAATTGGCCATTAGCGACCTGTAGGTGCATAAACGCTCCGTTCACCCCGTGCGAGCCCATTGAGCGATACCAGGAGTCACCCTGTGCTTGTAAAATGGCCAGGGAGCGAGCCAATGTTAATTGAGGAGAGCTCCTTGCTGTGCCCAGGGCGGAAGTGCCTAGTGATGAGCTCCGTCTACAGAAGGCGGATGGGGCAGGGTAAGGTGACAGTGCGCTAATAACCACAGTCTCGGAGTCCGCTCAAGGACTTTCTAGAAGACTGGTGGGCCGTGGCAAGGTGATGGTGCATTAATCAGAGTCTCGGAGTTTGCCCAATAACTTTCTAGAAGACCGGTGGACCGTGGCAAGGTGATGGTGCATTAATCAGAGTCTCGGAGTCCGCTCAAGGACTTTCTAGAAGACTGGTGGGCCGTGGCAAGGTGATGGTGCATTAATCAGAGTCTCGGAGTTTGCCCAATAACTTTCTAGAAGACCGGTGGGCCGTGGCAAGGTGATGGTGCATTAATCAGAGTCTCAGAGGCCGC